>NC_133585.1:25453123-25705623 GCF_964106895.1 Numenius arquata | reverse complement strand
AAAGGAACTTTGAAGCACTTCATAATTAATTACTTATACAAAACCCTTGAGAAAGAAGAATTCACCCCATTTTAGGGGTTTGAGAATCGAGGCAGTGCGCAGCTGCCCGCAGTAAATCTGTCCAGAGGATCTGGGTTTGTCATGAGTTCTTTAACCACGTAGCATACACGTTCAGGATTTAGCAAATGCCAAGGCGTTAGTAGCCTGATTACATAATGAAACATATAGGCACAACCACTTTATTTCATAACGAAGTAAAAGAATAGCATTATAAAACCAGAGGCAAGTTTCAGAATAACGAATGCCAGCTAGCTGACCACTCCACCGCCATAACTCTTCATTACATTTGGGTAGTCAAACATTTGCTGCTGTTTGTATAAATATATATAAGCTATAAAAACTAAGGAGAAAATCTACATGTCTTCAGATGGACACAAGACAAAATGCACGTGAAGACTGAATCGATCTTTACCAGATGTCTTCTTGAAGTTGAGCACATATGCAGGCCAGTACGGGAAAGGCTGTAATTTTCCTAGCTCTACCACACCTATTGTAGAAACACCTTCTGCTTACTGAGGTACTCACAACCAAACGCTAGTGAGTAAGAACTGGAAGTCACACCTACAAAGAGAACTCAGAACTACTGAAGATTCTTTGTTACAACAATTTCTTATAATTTTGGGGTTTGTTGATCTTCTGAAAATTTGTCTGTTAACACAGGACTCAAAAAAAAAAAAAACTGGCACCACATTTAGATCAACCCTTCATCAAACCACTGTACGTGAAGACCCACAATGAATTCAAATAGCGGTAGAAACAATAAAGGCGTTTCCCCACTTCAGCACTCCCTGTTTCTAATTTCAGTTTTCATCTGGCAATTGCACAGATCACGTATGTCCGACAAAGCATTTCTGCCTTTGCCAATGATTGGATTATTCTGTGATCTAGTTAGTAGAATGGACACAAATGTCTGCCTAACAACAACAAAAAAATTGCTTTTTCTTTGTGAAGCACAGCTGATGCAGACACTAGTACAATTATTTCTCAGAGCTCAGATAACAGCACAGTATTGTAATGCTTTTTATGTTTAAAACAGTAGCTATGCTTTTTCTATATAAATCTACCTATACATACAAGCATTAGAAAAATGCTGCACATAAAAAAGTAGGCAGGCTATGAATGTTACTGGTATATGTGTATACACAAACATACATGTGTCATATAAAGCCAGAGAAAGAAAGTGCAAAAAACACAAGTAAAATTAAATTTGGGGTTGTGTAGATTTTCATAGACATTAGAAAACAAAAACGTACTAACAGATGAATAAACTTTAACGAGCTAGTTTAACAATTTTAATATATTTACAAATTTCCTCATAATTTTCCCACACCTTAGAGCAATGCTCACCTGAAGAACAGACATCCAGAACGAGTGAAGAATGAGCGGCTGACTTTCCAAGTCAATGAGATATCAAGAATTGGCTTTTGTACTCCTACATGAAGCACTCTGCTACCCCTCTTCACAAAAACGTAAGACGGCTAAATCATAACCAACGTTAAACAAGATTTTTCTAGCTCTTTTTCAATACAGTTGTCTTTTCCAATACATCAATCTACTCTGCACCCACAATGATTCTGAGTTCTTTTCAGCACTTTGTGAATGTTTCTTAAGCTGTTATTTTTAAGTTGCCTGAAAGGGCAGAATTCTAAAAACAAGCGTATAAGGTAAGCTAAGTAGTAAAATGTTTTAAAGTGCTCTTTAATGGATCCTCCTTTACAATTTGAACAGCAACTTTTCATATCTGACATAAAATCTATAGATATAAATCACATTAGAGGGTTATTCTTTCCCTATTATCAATCTCTGTCTCTTTATGGAACATTAAAGTCACATTTGACCTTAAAACATGATAAAATGGAAATCAAACTAGAATGTTTTGTAAAAGATATAATGAACTTGTACCTCTTTAAAAAAAAAAAGTCTCTTTATGATGTAATTTTGAACGCATCCTTCATTAAATACCAACAGAGATTTTCGAAGTGTAGCTGTGACATTCAAATGAAGGAAAAAATGGTATTTTATTGTCCTGATATCTTCCATGAAAATAGAATCAGCCTGTTACAAAACAGAAACGTATAGGACTCCACTTTTTAGCCAATTCAGCATTTAATATGAATAGAAATTTGCAATTACCCGCCAAAACTGAGCAACTCCCACAAGCAGCAATGCCATAACATTGTAACATCACTCCAGGAAGCACTTCTAACCACAGCACACTCTTTACAACATACATCTTACAAACAAGAACAGAAAGAAGCCACAGTTCTGCCAAATATCTGGCCTGCACGTGTATAGTTACTAACATTAAGAAAGTTTTGCAAGAATAATCTCTTTCATCATACAGGTGACTCATCAATTGGTCAGTGGTTCCCACCTATGATATAAGCCAAATATTCAGCAAAAAAAGACGCTATTTCTCCCCCTCCACCTCTCAAATAGTATTTGCTAGAGGAGTGAAAGAAGACTGGCTCCACCAGAAGAAATGGAAAGAGACCAATCCCAAAGTACCCAGTCACCACTAGACTGTTCTGAAAGCACTAAAACATATCTGTTTCTCTACCGTATTTTTTCATTGTCCGGATGCCTTCAGGTTCATCTGATCCACCACATTCAGAGATGCAATACCAGGATACGGAGTGGTACATGTGAATACTTCACACTAAATCCCAATCGTACCATTTATATAAAATAAAAATTCGCCTTGATTTCTATTTATTTCTTCTTTGTTGTTTAATCTCTTGCACTCGCAATACGCACCCTGTCATGCTTGAATATGGTTTTACAATTAGCTATACAGCTGCAAACAGGTTTGTCAAACCTTCTTCCACTAATGCGTTGGCCTTCGTGATTTTTGTTATCCATTCGGGCAAGTGCGTAATATAAATACAATCATGAAAGTACTGCAGTCACACTCATGATGAAACAAAAAGTGTTGAAAGGAGAAAAACGTATTTTCATACATGCACTCCACAGGTTATCTGCAAAAAGTCTTAAATTCAGCGGCTGGTAAAAGTTTTACAAAGGGGAAGTGTTTTACAAGGGGAAGCAGAATCCTTTGACACAGCACAGAGCAAAGACCCTTGTTCTCTGGCCCTTCATCCAGGATTGAACAGAAACCTTCTCTTTGCCATTATCGCAGAGCAGAACAGGGTTTTTTTCCTCTCTCCCGTTCCCTGCTTGGACAAGACTGCAGGCTATTTTAACATGGAGGTTATCTGAAGATTTATTTTTAAGGAACAGTAACTCCAATGGAGCACAAGGTCATCCAAAAGGCAAGTTATAGATATGAAAACACAATGCATTCTGTAAGCAGGAAATATTCCAGAAATACTATTGCAAACTACTGACAAGGTGAATTAGTCTCTTCTGCCTGTCTGTATTTCAGTGGAGGATTGATCGTTTTCAGAACTACTTTTTCTTTGATCTTTATAAAAATGTCAAGTAGAAGATTTCCTTTGCACAGTACCATCTGCACACGTACCTTTGCAGGCCCAAAATTCTAATGTGATGCTTTCTACGAACCACAGAGCAGTTTAACAGTCTAGGGTTTTTAAAAGCAATATTGCACTTTTTGACTTTTATTCTTCAACTCAGACATCACTGAACACTTTCACACACGCCAGTTCCTTTGTCTAATTTGGCTAAAAGCTACTTGCTTTGTGAACAGCCTGTCTCAGAGGGTGTTATTTAAGAGGAAAAGCCATCCATAAGATAACGCGTAGTCTTGCCACTAATGCAAATTCCCTACAAATAAGGATATTTTAGTAAACGAAGGAGCTCCTCAATCCTCTGCTTTCACAGATCTTTGCACTTGACCTCTGACCTGAGGTTTAAAGTCTGGACTGAAAATGCTACCCAGGGAAATCTTACAAAGACTCCTGAATAAGACTTAGAAAAATGAAAGCTTAAAACCTCAACAGCGAACAAAAGTCAACCAATGACAACGTCTGACAGCCACCGTCAATTCTGAAGTGATGCCTCTGTCATCCAACGACTCCAAGTATTGATTTCTCTCAGCATGAAAAAAGCTTAAGCCAATGAAATAGATATAGCATCATCCCCCCGATAATAGCCATCAAGGTTAACACCAGCAGAACACTTATCAAAGTATCTCTTCTATTTCTTCTTGTTTTAATGGACTGAACACAATGCAACGGCTTCTCAGCTCTGCAACCTCTAGTTTTCCAAACCTCATTTATCCACTTTTCCAGCCTTTTATCTGATTTGAAGATTAAAAAGAATCTGCATCTAAATCAAATGTTTGTAATAAAAATGTGGAGGGGAAAACAAAACAAAAAAAGTGTTTTCATAGCCAGACGTTCCTGGGAAAAAACCCCATGCACTTAAAATCACAAGAAGGGGAAAAAAAACCCGCAGTTGACTTAGATCACACCAACACAGACTGGTAAAACTATGGTCATGACCAGAAAAAAACCCTACCACAGTCAATTTGGGTTAGTGATTAGAGAGAAATGCAAGGATCTCAACAGACATCTGGTTTTAATCTGTGCTGAGTCAACAGCTTTATTCTTTACCTTTAAGTCTCACAGTATTAAGCTTTAGTAAACCCAACCAAACGCTAGGCAACAGCACTTTTACTGAGATTGCATCTTTCAAATGAACACGATTTATAGTAGACTAGGTAAATGAGACAAACTAACAAGAGCTCAACTGGATATGAAAAACAACTGACAGAATAAATAAATAGTAAAGAGCAGAGACAAATAGCATCAGATTTATTCTGCAGTATCCGTTAGTAACATAGACTATTTATTTTTTTTACCTTTTTCTTTGATGCTTATCTAATTGTTATTATTTGTGTTACAGTAGCACCCTTGGATCACAAAGCTTTACACATACGAGTAAGAGCTCTTACTCCTTGGTAGAAACTGGGATTTGCTATATGTGCCCTGCATCATTGCAATATTCTAACTCTCTGAGCACCACTGCTAACCATTGGCATAAACAATACGCAGAGACAAAGGTTCTTTTTGAACACAAGGAGGCAGTTCTTACTGAACGTATGCCCAAACGCTTTGCATTCAAAGCATGCACTAGGACACTTTCCTCCCTCTTTCTTTTCCAAATCCAGTTTATGTCTGCAGTCCCTTTATACTGTTCTTGTTTTAAAACAGGCTAAGATCCCCAAAACGTTACACCTGGGCATTAAATTTGAGATCCTTTGGATCCACATCTTCCAAGTACAAGGCATTTTTCAAGCTAGAAATAATCAAAGTACAATTCCCCTATGCTCTAGGAACAATAAAGCTCAGCACTTCTGCATAGGTGGCTCCGTGCTCTCAGATTAGATATTAAGCAAAGAAAGAGCCAGTGATAATCTTTTGAGCCGTTTCCCAGCCACACTGCATCAACCCGGTGACGTTCAACTGCTTCAACACCACCACAGAGATTAGTACTGTATTTGCTAAAGAACTTCTAGTTCAATGCAGCAAACCAACTGGATCCGGGAACAACTTCAGGAACTGATAAGTTCACTTATTTTATAAGAACATGCACTCTGTCCAGCAAATGAGACATACTTAGGTAATCTAAGGATTATACTTAGTGAAGGCCAAATTCAGGTTGCACTGCTCTGATTTTTTGTAACCGTTGGATACTTGGTTTTGCAATCTTTTCATACTGTCATTTCTACACAACTTAAGTTTTTAAAAGGGGGAAAAAATACCTTTTAATGAGGTGAAAACATGTATCTAAATCTCAAAGTGGGCCAAACACAAAGAATTCTACTGCTTCAACCAAAGCAAAGCAGGATTTGACTGTTACTTTGTCTGTAGCCACTAAAGGTGTGTGAGCAACTTGTTACTGCCAGAAGAGAAATAACAGTATTTAGTTCCAGTCTCCAACGGTGCAGTGAAAACTGGCCTAGGGAACTGTCCCAGTTCCACTTTCAGTGCTCCCCGGTTTTTCTTTCTGTTCTTCTCTTATCTGCAGGTTCTTTCCCAATATCCACCCAAACTTCACCTTTTGTTCTTGGTGTTAGGACCTTAACCTAGCAATAGAATGGGGACGCTTCCTGTCCTCTGTGTAGTATGAACGCTAAGTGGAAGTAGGGGAAATAGTTATCATCCACGGCGATGGTGGTGCTGTCAGCTCAGGAAACATCTGCCGACTAAGTCTTGCTGTGGCTTTCAACCTATTCTTCAAGCTCTTGTGAAAGATCTTCGTATGACCAGGGACCAGATGGCACATTTCCAATAAACCCCAACAAACTAAAGCTCTGAAATGTCCTCGTTCGCTAACTATGACCACCACCTCCTCTCCAACTGTCTTGTTCCACTGAGGCATAGTAAGGACTTCTGTTACCTGTAAGGTAGGTGGAAAGCAGCCCAGCAGTTTTGGCATGTTCAGATGGCACAGATAACATCTTAAGTGAAGTCTCAAAGAGCAGGTAACACACATTACTGAGCATTTTTGAACAATGCAACTTACTAATTAAGAAGCCCTTAAAGGTACTACATAAACAGCAATTTTTGTGTCAGATGAATTCTGAATAATTTTTCATAAGAGGTGCAAAAGGTACATTTCTGACTGTGGGGAAACAACAATACCTCAAAACATGGAAAAAAAAAATTAAATTCTCAATGAAATGAAGTACTATTTTTAAATGTTTTAATTTGGAAACATTTTGCCAACTTTCTTTTCCAAAACAAGAAAAAAATAATCTAAGCCTTAAAGTAATTCAACGTCTGAGAGAACAAAGAATGAAAAAATTTAGCCAGAATGATTCAGATAAGCAGAAAAAGCAAAAGATAATTTGGAACCTTATTACAAAATACCTTGTTCCACTTTAATCTGTAAGTGACTTCAGCTCTGGCTATAACAAAGTGAAAGGCATTTGCATAAGCTAAAATTCTTTAATGTCTATAGCTATGGAAGACACAGCTATAAATAATGATGTATATTGGTATTTAACACATGACTTAAGTTAATTGTCTCAACACCTACCTTAGAGGAATGTGTATTCCTATATAGGACTAATTTTTATTATTATAGAAGTCACATTCATATTATATGTAGAATACAATGCAAAAATAATCAACATACCTCTGTTGATTTTGTTATTTATTGTTTTATATTCCTGCTGCATCACACTAAGTTTCCTTATAAATTTGCCAAACACATGCAAAGCAAATTAATTTCCAGCCAAAGTCTCTACATAAACAGTTTCCAAGATTATGTAAAGTTCCAGATCTCCAAAAGGCAGAAAGATTAGTCCCTTGAGATATCCCTGCAGCCTGGGGTCTGTGTTTCTATTTCTATTTTCTACATAGTTTCTCTCAAGCACTTTTCAGTTCTCCCTGTTTAGTGTCTCAGTTTGAGAGCACAACTCTGATTTTAATCCAGGAGATTCAGAACTTATCAAAACATACCAACTCATGAAGAAAGAACAGAAAAATTCACATTCATTTGAGATAACAAGACATTTAGGTATAATGCTTTCCTATCTTGCTATGACTGATTGCATGCCAACATGCCAGTGACAAGCACATCTCTAGTAAGCCTCATCAGGACTTTGGATACCAAGTTGGTCTCAGATCAGACTGGGCTCCTTAAGATGTCACTTAAGATGCTTAACAAAGGAAAGAAAAAAAAAAAAGAATTTGTAGTTTTGCCTTTCTATAACTTTGTTCTGTATCCTGATAAGAGAATCAAAGGCATGTGTTGAGAGTATTCTACTCTGTATAGTAGTCTAGTACTCACTAGACTGTAAGAACAAAGGGAAAAATACCATCAGCCCACAATAAAATCAATGTATACACAAGGATGCACAATGGTAATTAAAGGAGATGTAGGAACAAATCTCCTATCATTCTGTACCAGCAACACAAGGAGCTTTAGAAGTGTTCTGTGCCATATTTGGCAAACTTTTTGCAAAACCTTGACTATGAATCATAGAATCATTCAGGTTGGAAAAGACCCTTGGGATCATTGAGTCCAACCATCAACCCCACTTTACAAAGTTCTCCCCTACACCATATCCCCCAACACCACATCTAAACGTCTTCTAAACACATCCAGGGATGGTGACTCAACCACCTCCCTGGGCAGCCTATTCCAGTGTCTGACCACTCTTTCTGTGAAGAATTGTTTCCTAATGTCCACTCTAAACCTACCCTGTTGCAGCTTGAAGCCATTCCCTCTTGTTCTATCGCTAATTACCTGTGAGAAGAGACCAGCACCAACCTCTCTACAGTGTCCTTTCAAGTAGTTGTAGGGAGTGATGAGGTCTCCCCTCAGCCTCCTCTTCCTCATACTAAACAGTCCCAGCTCCCTCAATCGCTCTTCATGAGATTTATTCTCCAGGCCCTTCACCAGCTTCGTTGCCCTCCTCTGTACCCGCTCCAGCACCTCGATATCTCTCTTGTATTGAGGTGCCCAAAACTGGACACAATACTCCAGGTGTGGCCCCACCAGCGCTGAGTACAGGGGGACAATCACCTCCCGACTTCTGCTGGTCACACTGTTTCTAATACAAGCCAGGACCACGAACTCATGATCCAAAAGGTAACCCATCTGCCCTTCACCAGCTTCTATCATGCTTGCTCCAAGAGCTAATTTAGTGGACTTAATCTCTGAAGTTCAGAACCTTTTCAGCCTCTCACAATGGAGAACGATCGCTTTGAGTGGCACGTACCCTTGAGCAACACTGCTAAATAGGACAAACATGCTTGCTGGCAAAGCATTTCCTTCCCCCACACAGAAAAAAACCCTCCAGTTTCTGCCATTAAGCCATTGCACCTTCATCTGTACCTGCAGAAACATTTTAAGTCACTATTAAGGAAAGCATTAAGGGCTTCTTTTTTTTTGTCAGAGAAATTTCAAATTACTATCAGAGATTCTGGGGGGGGGGGGGGGGAAAGGATTACATGGGATTTTATTCAAAAGTCTATTCAAAAATAACACACTCAGTGCTGCTGATTCACAAGTTTCTTGTAACACTCCAAACTTGCTCTTCAGCCTATGCCAAACTAAGATTCTTGAGAGGGTTCTTCTTTGAAGAACCAAGTGTTTTAAAAGCAGGATATTTTGGTTAAGATTATGATGAAGCGGCAAAGATTAAAAAATATAATTCCAGAAGCAAATGGGAGCGATTCTTAAAATATGGTCTTACATAGCAGTTATTCTTTAAAATCATTCCTAGCCACTTACTTTGGAAACATGTTAAGCAGTCACAATCCCAGCTTTAGCTTAACCTCTGCCTTAACTTAAAGCCTCCTGTCAGAATTCCTATAGCATCAAACTATGAAAAGCAAATTATTTGAACTTTTTTTTCTCCCCTCTCCTTTTTTCAGTAGTCTATGTTTTGTGTTTCATTCCAACCAGCCTATGAGTTTTTTTCCTTTGTAATTTGTTCTCATGCACTTAAGTAACACGACTTTGAAACTTCAGAACATAGGTATGAATAGGTTTGGCTTTTAATTAACATTTTTTATTCAAGAAAAGCTCTGCCACCCTTGAAAGCTTGACATTTGGCTCTGTTGGGGGAGGATAATTTAATTTCTTTTTAAAACTGTGTGATTTTATTATCCATAAAAAGACAGCATCTGAAATATTCTGACTATTCAAAATGTGAGAAGACAACAGCTTCTGCTTTAATTTACAGCAATCTAAGTCAAAAACACTCTAGATCCTCATACTGAACGATATGGAACAGGGACTAAAAGTACTTCGTAAGAATTGCTTTAAAATTTCTATTTTTTTCTTGCCCGTTTGGTTTAAATGAAAAGACTGCAATGATGCGAGAGTCAGTATTGCAGCTACCACAGATGCTACCTTCAGAGAAATGAAATACTATGTAGCATCAAGCAGTTTCCACTGGCATCCTCCTGTATGTTGTCAACATCTTAAAAAAAAAAAAAAAACCAAACCAAAAAAACCCCACAAAAAACCTCAAAACCAACCCAACAAAAAAAAAAAGAGAATACACCATAAACATGATTCCTTTACATAATAACAACATACAAGTTCCATTTCATGAGTTTTCTATTTATTTCCCATTTCAGTATTAAATACCAGAACTTGTGAAATGTCCTATTTCAAAGCTCTGATGTTCTTGTCGATTTTTATTTTTGGTTTTGTTGCAGTTCAGCGTGCAAGGGTTTTCTGTCTGGTTAGCTTTTTTTTAAATGGCACAACGGTGTTTTCATACTACCCCTCAATAATAGCTATTAACATTTGTTACAAAAAACTGAACTCATGGACATTGGTGTAATGGCCCAAAAGAGATTACACAGTACAACTGCACAAATCCTGCATAACTAGATTTCACTAATTGATTTTAATTCAGTGTAAAATAATAAACTCATTATGTGGAGCTCGTTATGTTTAGAGCACAATAGCCACGCAGGATAAAAAAAGGCTACACAAATTCTGTGGATTTTTTAAACAAGAATCGGAGATTGGATGTGAATTACAGTTCACTTGTTAACGTTATAAGTACTGAAGTACAGTGATTAATCAAAATCACCAGCTTCCACCAAGCATGCACAAAACCGAAAGAAACTACTGAAATGATATAAAACATTATATAAAACACATGTAAGTGACAGCTATCGGACGTACCAAAGAACCACGTAACAACATTTCTCACACACTTTAACAGCTTCAGTTCCACTCTAGCCAATAATCCACCTCTGTCTACTTCTAATATTCCAAATTTCTGAGTAGCCTCAAACAGCCGCCACTCAAAACTAACCTGAGAGACACTCCTCCCTCCTCTGCTGCCGACCATATGAAACTGCCTTGCAAAACAGTGTTGGTCCAATGCCAAGACGGGTGATGCTGGCTTCAAGGCTATCAACAACTGCTTAGAAATCAGACATTTGGGGGTTCCAACAGGCGGTGTAGGAAAAAATATGCAAAAATATTTCAGAAGTCAGAATATCTGATTTTTTTTTTTTTTTTTCCTTCTGTCTGTGCTGGTCCCGGCCACCCTACCCCCATAGCTACCCTGGTCTTCTCATGGCGGGTGCCCAACTGAAAGCCCTGCAGGGCACTGCCAGCCCTCGTGGCACCCTGGCAGTGTAATGTGAGTCTCCGGTCCCAAGTTATGACCAAAACTTGTTTCACAATTGCCATATATTTGCTATAATATAGTAACTGATCCAATAACTGAGCATTTTGCTTGCTTTGTCTGTCACCGCTCAAACATTTCCGAGGCAAGAATTGGCATCGGTCATGAAAGATGGAATCTTAAATTGCTCTAAGGGCAACACACAATTCAGGGTAGTTGGATGAGATTTAAATCTCAAAATTCCACAAGGACAGGCAGGAAGAAGGATGGAAGGAGCACAAACATCTCAAAATCCATTATCCCATAACTTTGGCATTACTATTTAGACCCAGGATTTGTTCTAACAAATTTTTGACAAAAACCCCACAGTATCTTGGCACTAGAGCACAAAGAATCACAGAATCACAGAATATTTTTGGTTGGATGGGACCTTTGAGATCATCGAGTCCAACCAACAAACAAAAAAAAAAACAAAAAAAAAAAAACCCAAAACCAAAACAAACAAAAAAACCCCAAAAAATCCCAGAACACCAAACACCAAAACAAAACAAACACCCACAACCCCACACCACACCCACCCACAAATAGACACAACCCAACAATCTCGGGCACTAGAGCATGCCCTGAAGTGCCACATTCACACGTTTCTTAAATCCCTCCAGGGATGGTGACTCCACCACCTCCCTGGGCAGGCTGTTCCAGCGCCTGACCACCCTCTCAGGCAAGTCATTCTTCCCAATATCTAATCTAAACCTCCCCTGCCCCAACTTCAGACCATTTCCTCTGCTCCTGTCATTATTCCCTTGGGAGAAGAGGCCAACACCCACCTCTCTACACCCTCCTTTCAGGGAGTTGTAGAGGGCAAGGAGGTCTCCCTCAGCCTCCTCCAAACTAAACATGCCCAGTTCCCTCAGCCTCTCCTCCTATGACTTGTTCTCCAGATCCCTCACCAGCTTGGTGGCTCTCCTCTGGACACGCTCCAGCAGCTCAATGTCCTTCTTGTGGTGAGGGGCCCAGAACTGAACACAGCCCTCGAGGTGAGGCCTCACCAGTGCCCAGTACAGAGGCACCATCACTGCCCTGCTCCTGCTGGCCACGCTGTTCCTGATACAGGCCAGGATGCTGTTGGCCTTCTTGGCCACCTGGGCACACTGCTGGCTCATGTTAAGCCAGCTGCCCACCAATACCCTTTTCCTTTTCTGCTGGGCAGCTTTCCAGCCACTCTTCCCCTAGCCTGTAGCGTTGCCTGGGGTTGTTGTGACCGAAATGCAGAAAAAGTGTAACAATGACTAAAGCACGTGCGCTTCTCATCATTATAGTCACTACCATTGCATTCCAAGCCCTACTTCCGAGACATATCTAAATCTTTAAAGATGGCCAGAAATCTTTGAAGATGCATTTTCTAAAAAGTGAACTACTAACAGGGACCTAGAAATGTGAGCAGGAAAACGTGGGAGGGAAACGAGGAGTAGTGAGGACAGTATTAGGAAACGTATCTTCTTCCTTGTGTGAAACAGAGCAGTGAAGACTATTTGGTTTTCTGGATGGTAATGCTTTTTAAGGACTGAGTCTGCCACTCCCAGTAGGACTTCAGATTAACAGTGAAATCCAGAGGTCTTTAAGTCACTTGGCACCTTCCCCAACACAACAACCATCTCATGAGCAACTTAACTGCCTGATAGATCTTCCTTTTCGTGATCTAAGACCATCTCAAAGGGACTGTTTTCTTCTCATTAGGTTGAATAGAAAAATGAGTAGGTGCACTAATACCTTAAACATTCCTATGAAAGAATCAGATGAAGGGGGAAGAAAGAAAGTAAAAAAAAATTAAAAAAAAAATCTATTCTAGTGGTTCCCATTTAAAAGCTAATACAGAAAAGTTAAGATAAGCTGGGCTGCAAAGCAATGAGAGAGAAATAGCAATGCAAAAGGACCTTTCAGTTCCTGTTAAGAATTCTTATTAGTTCAGTCTTGTTCCCTTTCCTGGAAAACCATATAGATCTACTCAGAAATAAAAGGCTACCTTTATAAAAGATGAGGAATGTCACCCTTGGCTGGGTGTGGCTTTACAGTTTTCCACCATTTCTCTCCCTGGATCCCAGACAGATTTTAAGCCTTATCTACTACAAAATAACAATCATTTTAGCAATTTAATTGTAAAATCTTTATTTAAACAATTACTGTCTTTTTCCAACCATCGTTCATGGAGGTATTTACTCCAGGATAGTCACTGTATTGTATTCAGAACAGAGCATTCTCAATGAAAGGCTGAAGCTTTCATTAGAATGAGAAATGCCAATTTGGGAAAAACTATTACACTAGATGTAATATTTTGCACTACTTCTTCCTCAGTAACACATTCCAATAAAAGAAAGAGAAAAATACTCTGCGACTAAAAAATACCGGAAACATTGAAAACCTTAACTGTAATTACCTTCAGGTTCTACTGATGAACTTTTCTAAACATCTCAGTATCTTAATGCATATGTTTTACTATGGTTTACTTCCCACATTGCCCCAAAATTGATTTGCATAAGCCATCTTCATGAACATCAAAAAGGCTGCATGAACCAAAATTTGTCATGCCTAAATGAGGAGAGTGCATTAACTAGGAGATGAGATTATGCATACTACGATTTGAGTGCAAACAAGAGGATGACCAGTGTACCTATAACCTACACAATCAAGAAGCCATAGGTGAAGACAAGTAACTACTCAAACGATGGACTAGATTTTCAATCCAGACTTTTATAGGGTCAGGTATGCTATGTCTTTTAGGCACATCCAAACCCATTTTTGGGGTTGCAAATAAATGTAACATTAAGATATTTGTTCTCCCTTTCTTTTATAGAAATATCAGTGTGCAAGTGCTTGGATAAATCCTCCAGATAAAAAGTGGATTTTGCTTTCCAAAGATGATAAGGGTTAGAGTTTTAAAAATTAAATCTTTTGGAGGATATACACATAACTACATTCAGCTACATCCAGGAGTTTAATGGATCAATAAAAGAAAACGTATTGCAAGAACACAAACTCGTACACGGTTATGTTTCCGTACATACAGCTGCAGAACGAGCTGGCTTCAGAGAGTCACTTTAAATTTCCATTTCAACCACCAGCTATCGTTAAAAAAATTGACATTTTTACAAGTAACACAAACAATAACATCCTAGTACCTGTATGCACCAGTCTACCCTAGCAACTTCAGAGCTGCAGGGGTTTCACGTGAAATCCAGCCCCAGTCAAGTGGGATGGGCTTTAGCCCAACAGCCTGAGCTCAGGTCAGTCATAAGGAGTATTTGCAACTCAGGTGCTTTTGCTAGGAAAAGTCAAATGAGAGCAATTAAACATGCAGAAACAGAACTAGATTATAGGGAAATATTTTACAGTTTTGTGACCTCTTTCTTCAATTCCTGTTATAAACAAGCTTTTCACATAAAACCAATACTTTTGAAAAAGAAACTGTATTTCAGAGAATACTCAAGACCACTGCCAGAAGACTGTCAAATACATCTGGGCTACAAATGACAACATGTTGGATCAAAAATTAACACCTATTTAGCAATCAGATGCATATTTCATCCTTAATGAAGGCCTGAAAAGAAGAGTTCACTTTATTCTGGATGCAGGTATCAAAGCAGATCTCACAAAGTAACGTAGGCGCATCATCTAAGGATCTTTTTCACATTAAGAATCCTATTAGAAGGAAAACACTAAAAGGTAATTGAATTTCCCTCAGTTATCTTCATCTCTGTCAGCTCCTGCTACAATAACTTACTCTCCAGAGCAGAGATAACTCAATTCTGTCCAGCAAGCATATGTTATGAATCTCCAAAGCAAACTTGTCTAAATCATTCTGGTCTTCTATCAAGGTTGGCTGTGGATATGAACTCTGACAGAAAGCAAACAAATTTATTTTTATCTTTTCAATAATTCACTTCCCTTTGCCTTGATGGAAGAATCTAAAGACATAAATGTTTCCACTAATTCTGGAATTACAAAGACTGGTTGAAAATATTTTATCTGGAAGTTAATGCTATTCTAAACTGTTTGATCCACAATTCTGTTTTAGCAGAAACATAAAAAAAAAAAAAAAGAAAGAAAGAAGAATGTTACAGCAGTTTCAGGTTCTTGTAGGTATACAAAAACAAACGCTCTCATCTCATGCTGAATTTGCCATTTTTTTCAGAATGGTTTTGACATCTGTATTTTCACCTTCAATGGAAATGTTAACTGCACAAATAACAACTGAAGTAAACTCTAACTTATTTCATCAAAGCTCTTAAAATATCAGTAAACACAAATTCTTCACTCATGAGCTGACTACTTTGATTTAAAAAGTCACATTTGAAGAAGGTATAATGACTTATCTGGACCAACATCACAAAAGAAAAGCAAAACATAAAGCAGACAAAGGAAGGGTAAATGACAAGAATCAGAAAAGCTACTTCTGAAAGGAGAAGAGAGAAAATATTAGATAAGGTTCTGCTCAAAGTAACATTAACTGTACAGTTCCTGTCAGTTTGTGATTGTTTCAGGCTGCTCAACGCATATGTAAAAAAAAGTCTGAAGAATGAGTGAATAATGAAGTGACAAAGTTCACTGCTGATACAAAGCTATTCAGAGTTGTATAATCATGAAGGAGCTGTGAGGAACTGGAGAGGGAGCTCGGAAGACCAAGTCATCATGGTAATAAAACAGCACAGGAACTTCAGTGTAGATAAAAGAAATGTAGGAAAGAATCTAATTTTAGATATAAAATGACAGACTCTGAGTTGACCTTTATCTTCACTCCTTTTTGTCATAATGAGATGGCATTATCATTGACAGAAAGTTCTATGAAAAAAAATCATCTTGGTACAGGATAATCAACAAGCACGCAGGAATCAAATAAAGAATTAGGAACCACCGAGAAGAGAACACCACAGAAAACATTGTGTATTCATAAATTCCTGGTGTGTCCACATCTGGAATGCTGGGTGCAGTTTTGGGTCTTCCATCAGAAAATATGACAGAACCGAGAAGCTTTTTGCAAAGATTCAGAATTGGAATCACTGCCATAGAAGAAATAAATATGTAACAGTGGGATTTTTCAAGATGGGGGGGAAAAAAGACAACTCAGGAAGGATAGGAGAATTCTGCAGGATCATGTGGCATAAAGGACCCTTTCCAGGTGAGTTTGCATGAATGGGTTCTATAGATTTTTACAACATTAGATGGAGAGAGTTACCAGGAAAAAGCAGGCGAAAGAGATCGTGCCTGCTGAGGAGGTTGCCTATGAAAGTTTCCCAGGAGATGGTAAACTCTAGGGACTGGCAGTCTTGTTGAAACTGTAAAATACGATCAATTCAGGTCTGCTGAATCTGTACATCACCACTGGAACTCACTAGCACCAGCAACGGGTTGTATGACTCAGACAACGTCCAAGAGAGTGACGCAAACAAGGAATACAGGATTGTATATATACCCTCATGGTAAATAATAGATTAAAAAAGTAAAATAAGAAAAACTAAACAAAAAAAGACCAGTGAAGCCAGAAGATAACAATCACATAATAACAAAGAAATAGACGCCGAATACAAGTAAAAATAAACTAGAAAAAGTTTACAACTGAGTAGAATATTGAAGTCCAACCTACCAGTTGAAATAGGGAGAAAAACACCTTCGGGTACTCAGATCCTGAAGATCTTTTGTGACCTTGTCAGCCCTAATATCATTTTAATATAATGTCTTTCTCATTTAGATCAAAACAATTCACAGTAAAGCACATAAGGAGACGTGTACTGTCACCAGTGGTTTTTCTTCAAAACTAAACAACTCCTAACACTGTTGTTAAAAAGGTCCAGAAGTAATGCAAATTATCTTTGGACAGATATTCTTCTATTTTAGAAGAAAATCTCCAATCAAGCCCAATAGGATATTTGCTTTGTTAATGCTAGAAATTTACACTCTACATACACTGTATTATTTCAGTCAAGAGGATTTTAGAATCACTGCCTGGCACAAGCTACCATAAAAGTTGGTACATGAATAATAAACAAGGTAAACACTATTGATTTATTTTTCATGAACAGGTGAGAACAACAACATTTCTGATGGGAACACCTAATTTGCAGCAAGAAATTCCTTAGCTAGCTAGCTTAGTTTTCATAATATGAGCATATAAAGATGCAGCAAAACATGGAAAATGTTTTTATAGACAACATAAAAAAATGTATAAAAAGATATAATATTAGGGGTTCAAAGAAAAAGTATGCCACCCATCAAAAGGCTTTTTAAAATACTAAAAAATGCTGAAAAGGTTAAACTGCACAGAACGAAGGCTGTAAGAAAATGGCATTCTTCTTCATGAAGCCTGTTCAAAGAAGGAAAATAGACAAATGTCAACTATGGCATATTACTTTCAAAACCAGAATGAAGCAGGCCAAAAGAGTTTGAGGAACACTTGCATAAAGGCATAAAAGGCAGTAATAAATTATTTTTCAGAAGCAGTAAGCCCGTTAAGATATCTCTGTAGACCTAATAGGAGATCAAAAGATAAAAAGAGCTCTTAGAACACAAGACCATCACAGAGAAGTGCTAGCAGACAAGTTATAAAAGAAAATTGACAAGTGGCCAACTGCTAGGACCAGCTGGTATTCACTCAGGTGATCCAGAAGGACTCGGGGATGCACGCAGTTGAGACATCAGCTACAGAGTTCTTGTTCAAACTGCCTTAAGTGCTGGAAGAATGAGACATGCCAAATGGACTCTGGAGGACAGCAGGGAATTACATGGCAGCAAGTCTGAAATTTATAAAAGGCGAATTGGTAGCTGTCTTTAAAGCAAAAAGCAAACAAAGAAATAAACACACTGGCAAGAGTCATCACTGCTTTTGTAAAGGGAAGTCATACTTCATTAGATTTCTTCCAACAAGCCACTGGAGACACAGAAAAGAAAGACCCAGCTCATAAAGTCCACTGTTTGAACGCCAAAAAGATATTTAAAGAAAGGCAGGATGAAGTAGGGTATATAGGAACATCCTTATGTTAATAAAAATTTCTTAAAACAAAGGAAACAGGTTTAAAAAAAATAACAGCTAGTCTTCAAAGTGGAGAAAAATCACCAATTGAATCCCACTGTGATATTAAATGTATTTGGAAATGATTAGACAGTGGAAGAGGTGTTAAATTTTGCTGATAGCTCTAAGTCAAGGGAGTAAAAACAGTAATCAAACATGAAAAATGCTAATACAGTGACTGGGAGATAAAACAATAGGTGAAGTTCATACAGAGAACTGCAGATCTTTGTCCAAACTGTGATCCCTGCCACCTGAGTAGAACCAAAGAAGCACCCCTATAAAATTGCACTGTTCTTACACTTGTCCCTGGGTGTGAACTATTCAACTCTTTTAGAAACACTACTGAGTTTGATGGGCTTTTGGTCTAACGCAGTACAGATGCTCTTGAGTCTCAGCAAACTAACCATCTGTGAAAAAAAATATCATTATTAATGTAGATGAATAAAAAAAGGCATGCAATTTCCCAGTGGGCTGTGTTAACACCCTAAATAATTTTGGATTTTGAATGCTCTGAACAAAGTTCAAGTTATTCAAGTTTATTGCTGAATTACTTCCTATACCAGAAAATTGGCAGAACCCACGGCTCTATAATATCCTAATAACTAAGAGATGTTCATTTGAGTATTTGAGCAATTCCCATCACAAGTCAGTATTCACAAACAATTATCTGCAAGATAAGTGGAACTTACCTATATAAATCTTGCATATGGTAAATATAAGACAGATGATCATATTTCTGTACTTGTTTTCCTAACACACAACCACTTAGAAGTAACTCATTAAGTCAGAAATATGAAAAATTTGATTTTCCACTTTGGGCCTTGTCAACATATTGCAGCAGAAGAAAACTGTTTAGTCTTCAATTGGAAAAAAAAATAAAATAGTCTTCCATGTTGAGCACTCTGTTGAAGAGTTTATACTACCTCAAAAACAATTTAGAAATGAAAGTAAAAAATTTTCTTCCTTCTACCGACAGATGGTGCTATAATGCCTAACCTGCCCAATGCAAAGAGCAGCATTTATTTAAAAAAAATCTAGATTTGAGAGACAGGTAAGCCCATTCATAATTAAACGTGTAAAGCCTTATTTTTCTGTGAGGGTACATCTAACTTCCTCTGTGTTGCCACGTTAAATTTTCACAATTTTATGGACTATAACCTTTGGTCACATTACCACAGGACGCCTACAACGTGTGCTATTCATTACCTTCATGTGTTCTGTAAAGATTCATTGCTGATAACCCACACTATGAGATAGAATACCCATTGAAAGCATTCCAAAATCTGTTATTCTAATTAATAAGGTCATTGCCATTGAGTGTGTTGAATAACACTTTGTACAAAAGGATGTTGCAAGAGCCACAAAAAGATTATTTGATGCGCAAATTCTGTAATAAAGCAGCTTTCATTAAAAACACTGGAAAATTATAGGGAGAATAGGACCCAGTCAAGGATTAAAACTTTCTTTCCCATAGGAACTGTCTGTTACATATATTAAAAACAATCATCTACAGAAACTACAAAGACACCAAATACCTTTTCATAATTCTTTCAAGCCTGTCTTTGACTTACAGGTATTCTGCCACAACTGATTTGCAGTACTTTTTAGTTACTTCCTCTGATACAAGTAACACTTTCTAACATTTAATGCTTAGTAATGTGCAGAATACACAAGATTACCAATCTACGGAACCACTGAATTTTGTTTTCTTCCAAGGAAACAAAAAGCAAATAGCTACATCCAGTTTCTCACACCGAGTCACTACTAGAACTGGCCCAGCCTTGCATCTTATCTCCGTCAAGGCAATACCTGTATTAACATTAAGATTCGTTTCTCAGCATGCGCCATGAAGTAAAACATTCAGTTTATTACACACAGCCTATAAATTGATACCGAGTAAGAATTAAAACTGTGAGGAAGTCCAAGCCTTCCGCATGAAAAAACACAACTGAACAGAAAAGGGCAACAAATTTTACAGCAGCTGGAAATGCTAGATTTAATTATTGAAGGGAAATCATGCAGAGAAGTTAGCTGCCTAGCATGATTTATAACAAATGCAAAGGGAAAGTCATATGAAATTCTCAGTTAATCAACAGAAACGGCCAATAACAAGAATGCCAGCACTTTGTATTTTTATGGATGACGAGAATTTGAAAAAATAAGACCAAAAATTCAAGGGAATGACACCACACAATGTTTAAAAAAAAAAAAAAAAAGACACTTTGAGGAGGCAGGTTAGTTTGTAAAACACAGGAGCAGTTACATTTTACTGAAAAAATTACCAAAGCGTCTGCTTTCATCACAGACTCAGAATGAAGAATCCTTGTCCATCCATTCTAGAAAGTTTTCTGAAAATTACTGTATTGCACTCTCCTTGCTGCTCTAAACACTCCCATGGCTTGCAACATTACAAATGGTTCTGTATAGTACCTTTTCCCCCATTTTCCTATTCCTTCATGGGAATCTTCCAGGCAAAAAACCCTCAGGTTGCTGGAAGAATATTCATCAAAAATACTTCACACAAGCACTGAGACATGGTGACGCATATTTTGATCAAAATCCAGTAGTGTCCATTCTGACAGCAAACTGAATCTTCACAAGAAAGGTGAAACGCTGCGAAGCTTGAACAGGCCAGGCCTAAAACGCTTGCAGGTTTACATATTTAGAATTCTATAAATATGTATATTCACACACAAATACACGAAGAGATTTATACAAGACAGCATGCATAAACAAGGCAAGGGGCACTCCTGTCATAAATTATAAAATAAAGTCAATTAAGAGTACAAAATTCCCTCCCCCTCCTCACAACAAATCCAATTATTTTCGTAGGCCCGACCGCGGCAGTCTGCACACATGATCTAAGACACAGAGCCAATCACCACATACTTCAAGGTCATTTCTAGAAAGCAGTCTAGGTGGTAGCACGAAACCCGTTATTGGAATTTGAGCACAAAGAAGTTCCTCTTCAGGACTCATAGATTCATAGATTGGCCCAGGCCGGAAGGGACCTCCAAAGGTCATCTAGTCCCACCTCCCCGCAGTCAGCAGGGACACCCCCAACTAGACCAGGTTGCCCAGGGCCTCGTCGAGCTTCACCTTGAATATCTCAAGGGAAGGGGCCTCAACCACCTCCCTGGGCAACCTGTTCCAGTGTTCCACCACCCTCATGGTAAAGAATTTTTTCCTACTATCCAATCTAAATCTCCCCTTCTCCAACTTAAAACCATTGCCCCTCGTCCTGTCACTGCAGGCCTTTGTAAACAGACCCTCCCCAGCCTTCCTGTAGGCCCCCCTCAGGTACTGGAAGGCCGCTATGAGGTCTCCCCAGAGCCTCCTTTTCTCCAAGCTGAACAACCCCAGCTCCCTCAGCCTGTCCTCATAGGAGAGGTGCTCCAGCCCCCTGATCATTTTGGTGGCCCTCCTCTGGACCCTCTCTATCAGGTCCATGTCCTTTCTATATTGAGGGCTCCAGACCTGCACACAGTACTCCAGGTGAGGTCTCACCAGAGCAGAGCAAAGTGGCAGAATCACCTCTCTGGATCTGCTGGCAACACTTCTTTTGATGCAGCCCAGGATGCGATTGGCCTTCTGGGCTGCGAGAGCACATTGCCTGCTCATGTCCAGCTTCTCATCCATCAGCACCCCCAAGTCCCTTTCCTCAGGGCTGCTTTCTAATACCTCATCCCCCAGTCTGTATTTATACTGAGGATTGTTTCTTCCCAGGTGCAGAATCCTGCACTTGCTTTTGTTGAACCTCATGAGGTTCAACTGGGCCCACCTCTCCAGCCTGTCCAGGTCCCTCTGAATGACATCCCATCCCTCTGGTGTATTGACAACACCACACAGCTTGGTGTCATCTGCAAACTTCCTGATGGTGCTCTCAATCCCTCTGTCTATGTCTTTGATAAAAATGTTAAACAGTACTGGTCCCAGGACGGATCTTTGAGGGACACCACTAGTCACTGCTCTCCATCTGGACTTAAAGCCATTGAGTACCACCCTCTGGGTGCGACCATTCAGCCAATTCCTTATCCACCGAACCGTCCACCCATCAAATCTGTATCCCTCCAATTTGGCAAGCAGGATGTTGTGAGGAACTGTGTCAAAGGCCTTACAGAAGTCCAGACAGATCACATCCATAGGTCGCCCCTTGTCTACTGACCTAGTCACTTCATCATAGAAGGCCACTAGGTTAGTCAGGCAGGACTTGTCCCTAGTAAAGCCATGTTGGCTGTCCTGAATCATCCCCCTGTCCTCCATGTGCCCAAGCATGGCGTCCAGAAGGATCTGCTCCATGATCTTCCCAGGCACAGAGGTGAGGCTGACAGGTCGGTAGTTCCCAGGGTCCTCCTTTCTTCCCTTTTTAAAAATGGGTGTGATGTTTCCTTTCTTCCAGTCTGCAGGGACTTCACCTGACTGCCATGACTTTTTGAATATCATGGAAAGTGGATGTTCAGCTCTACCAAACACTCGGGGTGACATTTTGAAAAATGCCCCACAGACCTTTATGCATATAAATCCCAGGGACACCGGACAAAACTGAGGGTTTTAAAGGGTTATAAGTTATGTTAGGAATGCTCACGTTTCCACATTCACTGTAAAAATGTGTGCTTCACCACCATCTCACTAGAGAAATGAGTGGAATCTTGCTTCATCAGGCTTCTTTCAGGCATAATCACATTGTAAAACAGGTAAGTACGTCTCAGGTCTCCCTGTGACCGCCCTCATACATCTACATTCATAGATGTAACTACTTACACAGGTAGCAGTGAAAACATAGGTGAAGAAAAGATCGGGGAAAAAAAAAAATAAATAAAAAGGTTGACCTTTGTATTCAGCCACAGAAAAACCGTTCACAACCAATTCTTCACCTCCAAAGCAATTATTTTTTTTTTAAAGTCTTTTTTATGACACTAGCTTAGAAGAGAGACAGCATAACTGGTTTGCTTCTAATTTGTTATGTTACTTATATTATCACCTATTTAAAAAAAAGGCACCAAAGAGGAAGACTTGTTTTGTCTTTCTCGAGGCTGCTGAGTTGGTAAGGCAGAGGCTTCTAGAGAGGGTGGATCTTCTGTAAGGGAAGCTGAGCACCTCCAGTTTGAAGAAGCTTCTGGAGTGCAGGCCTGCAGAGGCAAAGGAGGGGTCTGCAATGCAAATGGAGACAAAGAGTCCTGAGAAAAAGGAAGAAAGAGAAAAATAGCCAAGTCGAGATGACAGATGCCCTTCTTGCCTCCAGATAGAAAGGGATGTGCAGATTTTGCTGCTGTTCAAGACACTTTATTTGAAGTTTCTGAGAGAGAATTGCCTTGAAAAGACATAGGGGGAGAGAAGAGATTTCTTTTCACAGAATCTTCATGGTTGGAAGGGACCTTTGAGATCATCGAGTCCAACCACAAAAAAAAAAAACCCACAAAAAAACCCCAACCAACCAAACAAAAAAGCCACCACCACACACACCATACCCACCACACCCACCCACCCACAGACACAACCCAACAGTCTCGGGCACTAGAGCATGCCCTGAAGTGCCACATCCACATGTTTCTTAAATACCTCCAGGGATGGCGACTCCACCACCTCCCTGGGCAGGCTGTTCCAGCGCCTGACCACCCTCTCAGGCAAGTCATTCTTCCCAATATCTAATCTAAACCTCCCCTGCCCCAACTTCAGACCATTTCCTCTGCTCCTGTCCTTATTCCCTTGGGAGAAGAGGCCAACACCCACCTCTCTACACCCTCCTTTCAGGGAGCTGTAGAGGGCAAGGAGGTCTCCCCTCAGCCTCCTCTTCTCCAAACTAAACATGCCCAGTTCCCTCAGCCTCTCCTCGTATGACTTGTTCTCCAGACCCCTCACCAGCTTGGTGCAAACCTGTTCAAAATCTGACACACACGTTGCAAGGCTCATCGCCGTGATTGCTCATCACTCCCATTTAGAAATGGGAGAATTAAAACCAGATAGCAGTAAACATAATAAAGATCTTTCAAAAGAAATTTGGGGTTGGATTTTTGCTGACCCAATGTTATCACGGAATACTTCGTATGTGATCTGAAACACCAGGAATGCAAGTCGGAATAAAAATGAGAAACGAGCAATGGTTCTTGCCACATTTCTCATCTGTCTCTGGATCT
Organism: Numenius arquata; assembly: GCF_964106895.1. Classification (NCBI taxonomy): domain Eukaryota; kingdom Metazoa; phylum Chordata; class Aves; order Charadriiformes; family Scolopacidae; genus Numenius; species Numenius arquata. The sequence goes on along the minus strand of NC_133585.1, from coordinate 25,681,334 downwards.
TTATCCCTCACTCAGCTCAACCAGCCTCATCTCCTTTCTCTCCACAGGTCAGGTGGCAAAGCTCCCTTCTGATCTGAACCACAAAAGCTCATCCCAGCCATCTTTTTTAAAAAAAAGTTACAGGTTGGCAACTACTAAAATCATCACAATCACAAAATGCTTTTAAGTGTGATCAAAACCACATTTGCATATACCATCCTTTAGGGCTAAATGTTATAGGAAAAATTCACGGCAGAAAAAAAATCACAACGCTATTTATTAAAGACCTGACTCCTGGTTACAGAAGTCTCTGAGCTGCAGATCTGTACATAAGACAGAAATTATGGAAGCATAGCCTATCTGCTTCCAATTGCTCTTTTCTGGATGTATGCCATGGCTGATGGGATATTGCATTCAATGGACTGACCAAGCAGAGTCTTTGTCTTGACTGGAAGGATACAATCCTCATTCCAACTCATTTCTCAAGAATAGTTGGAAGACAAAGCAGCAAATCAAGGAAACAGGTGCATGGAGGTGACCAAACCACACCAGTCAGGCTAGTGAAAATAATCTTTAGCTTAGCACTCGTCATCTGCTACTCTGCTTCCTTACAGGTCCTCAAGTTGGAGAAATGAGCCAGACCAAAGGCTGTACTGATTGTTTTGAAAGTCCTTTTTCTCTTATTTGCGAGTCCTTCCTGTCACAGGCCCTGAGTGTGTCATGACATGGGTGTTAGGACCAAAACAGAAGCATCAACATCCACACCCATTCATGCAATGGGAAGATAGCTACTGATTGCAGTATGCGCCATGCCAGCAGCCCAACACTGCACAGATCCCTTCCCATTAAGGGATGAAATGGCTCCAGTCTAGTCAAGTGACAGAACCATTTCTGGGCACATGACAGAAGAATGGCAAGTTTTCTATAGCCCTGAGCATCACTTTAAAAGGCTACGAGGAACACCGTGGCTAAAACGTACCATTGTGCTAAAACAAGTCCAGCACATTTGACAGGACATGTGAAAACCAGGCCATACCATGGGTGGATGGAACACAGTACACAGGGATTTCTGACTGTTGATGTGACACCTGCAGACTCGAATGAATGTGACTAATGGCTCCCCCCTTCACAAAAGAAACATAATCAAATTTATTTGGAGAATAAATCTTATGAATTGAAGGAGCTGGGACTGTTTAGTTTGAGGAAGAGGAGGCTGAGGGGAGACCTCATCACTCTCTACAACTACTTGAAAGGACACTGTAGAGAGGCTGGTGCTGGTCTCTTCTCACAGGTAATTAGCGATAGAACGAGAGGGAATGGCTTCAAGTTGCAACAGGGTAGGTTTAGAGTGGACATTACGAAACAATTCTTCACAGAAAGAGTGGTCAGACACTGGAATAGGCTGCCCAGGGAGGTGGTTGAGTCACCATCCCTGGATGTGTTTAAGAGACGTTTAGATGTGGTGTTGGGGGATATGGTGTAGGGGAGAACTTTGTAGAGTGGGGCTGATGGTTGGACTCAATGATCTCAAGGGTCTTTTCCAACCTGAATGATTCCATGACGCTGACTGGAGTCTGCCACAGACATCAGTAACACTAACTTCACGAGACACCAGGTTTGTTACTCAAGCATTTGGTAGAACCCAATAATTGTATATCCTCAATACGCACACCTGCAGAAGTGACGCTAGATCTAAGTTTTTCCAACAACGTAACAAAACTAAACTTGATAAACAGACTGCTGCTATTTTAGTACACTAGTTTCTGTTTAACTTCGACCTGATGAGTTAAACCCCTTGAGCCATCACACCGAGACAGCACAGATTCAAAACAGCATCAACTTAAAGTATCAGCCAACTCTTATCCTAGAGAGTTGTCACAGCAAAACTCAGAGCTATATTAAAAATGTAAGTTGATGCTCAGTGTAAATTTCTTCCAGACATCATAAAAAGGTGTCTTGAGACTGAAATAAGGCTAACAGTGAAGTTGTCACTGAGCAACTGTATTCATTAGTAGCCTGTATTTACACGACAGAATGCTTTACTTCACACAGATTTCCCACATACACACACACCTCTGTGAATAGTTTGCATCTCTGAAGAAAAAAGTGGGCTGTTCATCTAATCAATAATGCCATGTCATGCATGGAGCTTCTGCATAAATCGAGAGCAAAAGATGTCAAGCATGTCCCACTCCAACGATTATCAGGCAACAAAGTGAAAAGATGCACTTTTCATCTCCACAGGACTGTCGCCAAAGCCTTGATGTAATAAATGAAACATGCCTGCTATTTCACCATTGCAAAATGGTACTGTAGATATCTCACAACATCTCTGTTTGCAGGAGGGGGGAACTAGCTCTAGATGAAGTGCAGATATGTTATTAAACAACGCACAGCTTGAATCCCGGGGCCAACACAGATGACCTTTAGAACATAAGCACTGCCTAAGACAAATATGCTTTCATCTTTGGGGAGTATTTTTTCAAGTAAAGATTTAAGAGAAAAACAGTTTAGAAATAAGTTAAGCACAAATGTGCCTTCAATCTCTTAATACTTCATTTTAAAAACAAAACCGCAAGTAGTATCACATGTCAGAAGAAAGACAAAATACTATTTAAGCAGAATATTAGTGAATTTAGTGAGATTTAGCTTTGTTTTCATTTAAACAACCCAATAATTAAAGAGCAGAGAAAAGAGATACATGATGTAATAGAGATCCAAAATTGAAGGTATGACTAAAGTGATTCAGAAAAAAAAGGCTTGTATTTTTTATTACAAGTCTACAAAAACAAAGACCATTATTTCACTTTAGAATCCCTTAAGTGGGATGAAAATACAAGAACATAACAAAACCACAGTGAGGCACGTAAAAAGGAAAATGGTTTTCGAGGTGGATTAAGTGAAATAGCAAATGATCCAAAAAGAAAAAAGTAATCTCTCGTATTGCACTTAACAGGCTGCTACAATTTATCTTCAGTAAGGTGGGTTGGTTTTTTTAATAGTTGTATCTTGACTGGGATGCTAAGAACCTTCAGCACATACAGTGATATTTGCCTCATCAAGAGCAGCATTGGTATGATACAATTCATTCCCCCGCCAACCATGGTTCGCAGATTCTGAGCTGCTCTGCACAGCCTGGTTTGCCATCGAAGTTAGTGGCTAAATAGCAAACCACCCCACGACTGCAAAGCACCTTTCAGGATGGAGCCTCCTGTGCCTGAAAAGCCTATATCACAGATTGGAATCCTCAAACACAGTGGGCTTGTTATGTTTTGGAGGTTTGGGTTTTGGTTTTTGTTTTTTAAAAAGATTTTGTTTCTTACCTCAAACTCAGCATGGCGATTAATATCCTCTGCTCTCTGTCTGCTCAAGATAAATTCTGCTTCATTAGCCACTCTCACCAAATGGTCCTTCATGGTTTGACTCAGCAACCTGAGGACAGAAAATATTCAAGAACTGCCTTGAGAGAACAAAGTCCTAAAATAAAAATCTGTCAATACAGTATATATAGAAATATTTTGAGCTCTGGTCCACAACTGACTTAATTGTGTTAAGAGAATGATATAAATAAGACTGAAGGGTAATTTTCTGGCAACTAGTAAAATTGTATGTCAATAGTAAACCAAAGTAAGTATTAAACAAAATGTAAACATACTAGACAGATATTTGTTTTACCTGAAATATAGATATGCATGAAAATCTTTTGCATACACACAATACAAGAAAAGTAAGCCATTTATGCATATAAACATCCACAGTGAAAGCCCTAATGTAACTGATGTAAAGTCTAAATAAAAGAACTGTGAATTGCACTGCGATATAGTTTTGTCTCCAAGTGTAAAATTGGAATTTTATGCTAAGTATACGTCTCAGTAACATTTTCAGGATTATCAAAAACATCCTCAGTTTCACAAATGAAATGCTAGGATATACATTGACCCAGGTTATGTACAGAATAAAGCTATAGTTCAATCTGAGATTTCTGAGGCCTTCATAAACCCCGAGTTTATGAATGGCAGCAGAGCTGACAGACGGAATTACAACCCAATTATTCTGTGACTTCACATATTGTTACTAAAAACACTTCCTTTTTAATTAATTACACTGGGATACATGAAGTTAAAACTGTATATACGGGAGCTACACTGTTATAGAATGTGGACATTTCCACAGGATCACTCAAAGATACACCAGATAAACCCATTACATGCTCTATCGGTCAGTTTTTCAAAATATCTGTTATTAAAGTTGGGGTGGTTTTTTTAAGTTTTCAGTTGCTAATGTAGAAAAGAGTAGCAGAACATAAAATCACTGGTTTGCCTTGCACATATAAGCTAAAGCGTATTTCAACAAGCTCACCAAGTCTACTGAAACCCTTTCTTTACAAAGGCAGGATTTATTATGCAGGATGCCTTCTAATGTATTCAATGTCAATTTTATCCCCTAGAACTTACTTATCGGAACTAAGGCTCCACCCGTCTCTATCTGTGTGTTTGACAGTACGCTCATCAATGCTCTCCTGTCTCTCTTCCTATGCTATTCCCCATTTCCACGCTCACAGTAAGCTTGCCGGTCACAAGCCTACTCCAATGAGAAGAAATCCAGAGGCAGAACACCTGAAGTTCATTGCTCATTGCCTCTCCCCGCCAGGCCAGGAGAGCAGCAGCGCAACAGCTCCATGAGGCTACGTGATCATCAACCAGTTAAGGCCATGGATTACTGTCTCCCCAGGCATGAAGTCTTGAAAAAAGAAATATGCACAATTCATTATTTGAAGCATGACTTTTCCTTCTCTTTGAGAAGGCTCGTACGGAAGCCACTGCTTTAGAACCACATTTTTATTTTATTTTTTTCATTTTTTCCTATTTTTAGAATGTAAGTATATGTCCATACGATGTCGAATCGTATGTTGGTCAACACACAATTTTGACAATTTATCTGCATGCATTAATGACAAACTTTTACTTTCAAAAACTTGCAGAACCGATATTGTTGCAATAATGTAACTTCAATTTCATAACTTTTCATGGCTTCAAAAAATTGGGAGAATAAACTCGTTATGAAGGCACTGCTCATACACTGAAAAAAGAAACCACAAACCTCTGTCTCTAACAATTTACACTAATGTTCAGCTAGAAATAAATCCCTGCTAATAAACCAGCAACAAGAAACTTTGCATAACCTATTTCGTAGTCTGGGCTGATTGCAAGCCTTTGATTCCCCTCGTTCTCGAGACAAAATTCCCAGTAGCACATTCAAATCTGTCATATAAGCATTTAAATAAACATTTTTTTATTAAACTAAGACCTGTCTAAAAAAATATGGGATTGTAAATACTCATGGTTTACAATATCATGTATTATGATTTAAATTTAACACAGCTGGACAGTACGCCATTATTTTAATTGAGTTTGTCAACACCAATGCCTTCTACTAACCTGATCACCTCGAAAAATACTAGTTATCCTCTTCAAGGGCCGCTTTTCATCTAACACTATTTATCCTCTAAATGTCCCACTTTTTTCATCTGTTCAAGAAAGCACCGTGTAAGTTTTTTTTTTAACGACACGGATTTTCCTTTTTATCTATTAAAAATAACCAGTAAGCAGCCCAGTACACGACTAACTGTACGCTGGCACTTACTGTGCATTTGCAGAGATGATGGATGTGTTCCAAACAAAGCAAAGAACTGCATTCCCTCACATAGGAACAACATTCTCAAAACAGGCTAGAAGTGTACCTAGTAAAAACAAATAGCTTTTGTTTATCAGAACGAGCTTTTACCTACTAGTAACTTCAAGCTGTTTTCAGATAAAGGTAAAAGCTTCGTATTATTTGGTATAAATTATTATACAATTGCTTCCCTTCTTGCAAACTGCCAAATTCAGCAATTAAAGGTCTTCAGGAGGTGAGTTATTTACTAATACAAATGAAGACTGTATGAAATAATTTAGTCTTATACCACATGACAGCTGTGTCCATTATTTACATTCAAGAACTTCAAATTTTAATCTTTCTTTTCAGTCACCTTTTCCAAACACCGCAGATGCTTAGACTAACTTTATTCTAAAAAACAAGTCAAGTTGTATCATTATCTAGGTCACTTTGGATTTTCTTCATAAGAACAGCATCCACATAGCATGGCACTCAGATTTCTGCTTCAAATGTACCTCTTTAAGTGTGGAACTTAGCAAGCTAAATGTATATCTATAGATAAATGTAATGATGGCATGATATAACAGAAGAGTCTACAGCCATCATTAAAACTCAATGGCAAATACAAGATCTCAGCATCTCTATAAATGAACACACCTCTCCTATGTCTAAAATAAAGCTTTAATCATCTACTTCTAAACATTAATTTAGAACCTTGGCAGCTGCTGCTTTTCCATTCGAGGCAAACGAAACGTTGAACAGAACTTTGTTAAGTGCAGCTCCCTGCTTGCGATAGAAACAGCTGTTTCCAGCTGAATACACCACTGCTGAGGCAAGGACAAGAATCTGACTCTTGCAAAAGTATTAGTTCAACTCTAAGCTACATATAACATATTTTGTACATATATGAGTGGCTATAAACTGTATTAACTAGATCAGGTAACTTTATGAGAGACAAAGGGGAGTTGGACTAGATGATCTCTAGAGGTCCCTTCCAACTCTGACAATTCTGTGATTCCGTGAAATGCCTTCTTCTAAAGGAAAAAAAAAAAACTTTAAAAAAAAATATCCCATTTTCCCCACTAAGACAGTAAGTACACTTTGTGGACTTAAAGGATCACAACGGTCCTTTCTGGTACCTGCTCTGGCCTCCTACACAGAATTGATCATGCATGTTCTCCCCAAAATTATTTCATTTCTCCATCAAGCCTGTTTGAGCTGCTGCTTCTCTTCTCTTTGAGCTACAGCATAGCTTTCAGAAGGATACCCCAGTGTTTTTGGGGGTTTTTTAAGATTTGAAAAATAAAAAACCCCACAAAACCAACAAAAAACAACCCCAAAACCCAAGAAAACCCCCAAAACTATTATTTCTTGTCTGATTTTATCCTGTTTTTTATTCTAGCAATTAGATCACAGTAGTTCTTTTTCTGTTAAAGAAAAAGCCTATCCAAAACATCTCTTTATAAATACTTTTTTTTTTTCCAGAGCGAAAGAACAGTTTTTCATTTCTTTAATAAAACAAACAGATCATCTGGGAAGTATGCACATCCAAGCTGAAAGAAAAACTGAAGTCTAATAGTTTCCTTCTTGCCTGTGGTTCATAATCTCTGTGTGCAGCCCCGTGGACTATGTTTGCCTTATGCTACTTTCTCACATACCTGTTTATTTTTCTCAGTGTTATCAAACACCAAAATGCTGTTTAACATGATGATTTCCACTCCTCCTTCCCTGATAGATTCCCTTTTGGTTTGGCTTTAATTTATGGCAAGTTATTGACTTAGGATTTTTTTTTCTCATCTTTAACATGAGAAGAGTGTGGATGGAGCGTGGAAGGACACGGTCTGTAGAAGTTAGACCATAATACCTGTGGGGGTAGAGACTCTGGATACCAGGTCTACTCTTCTGCTTTCGGTGCACACCCGATTCAATGTCTCAAACAGACTTTTCTTACTTTGTCTAAGCACTTTCTTTCTGGACCAAAATATTTTAAAACATGTGATTAACTATGAAAGACAAACAGCCCAGTAAAAACAAGCAAGGGGGTGGATCTCATGCTGAAAGTTAAATATATACTTGCATACTTTGCTGGGTCAGGAATGAAGTGCTAAACCACTGACAGAAGGAGTTCCAACCAAATATATGAGATACTCTGATTTTTACTGTTGTGCTGGAAGAGGAAAACTATGAGACATAAAGCAAGAAATCTTCTTACTCTGATTTCTGGCTGCTGAATGCTCAGATGATCAAGTAAAAAGTCAAGTTTCTCCCTACAACAAGTAAAAAGAAGAAGGTACAAGAGGGAAAAAGTGGAACAGAAAAATATGTGCAATCAAAGAAAGTAAGATATGGATAAATTCTCGGTTAGTATTACTGATGTCCATCAATTATCAATTTTAGTCAAAATATGGAAAAAGCTTTACAGGTGACATTTACAACAGCTGTTCAGGCATAAATCTCTCATAAAGTACTACTGGGAGAGATTATGTATGTTCCAGACGCTACCACAACAGAGAACTCGGCGATAGCCAAGAAAAGAGGATAAAGGTAAGCTCTCCTACTCGCACTCCTCATAAACCTAGCATATAAGAGATTCTCTTATTTCAAAAGGAGATAGGTTCTACATGGATACACACTGTCTTTTATGGGGTCTGACTGCTCAATGTGCTAAGCGTTGGAATTACTGCTGCAAGGAAGTTTTACAACTGCTTTGTGGAGCACAGATACTTTACAGATACGCTATTTGATCACCAAAGAATACAGACAAGTCCATGAGCTCCTAAAGACTGAAGTTTGAACACATTTACCCTTTAAACTAGGAGAGAAAAAAAACCAAACAAATAACCCCCCCAAAATTGTGCAGGTTCATCAAAAAGCTGAGCTGGACATGTGTTAGCATAACACTTAACAGCACTCCTAACGGACAGTGAGGAGGGGATGTACCAATCCAACCGTTTCTGTCTAGGATAGCTAATTAGGACACGTCAGAGCCTACCGAAAACTGACCTGAGGTTGCATTTACATTCTGAGAGAGACTGCATGGTAGGACAGCAGAGGATTCCTGAAAATTTTCAGATAGCAATAGTACAACCCATTATACACACAGAGTGCAGCATAAGTATCTTCCTGTCGCTCTCGCGTTAATTTATTTTTTTAAAAGCAGCTGTTACTAAAAACATTCTACATAAAAAAACCCCAAACATTCAAGAACTCCCAGGCACTCAAAACTGTTTTATAACTTTGCTTTTTCATAAGCTCCGCAAATTAAGGACATGTTCTCACAAGCAAAACCTACCTTTGTCACATACATACCCTCCAAAGTTACTAGCATCTCCAATAATAAAAGCTTACATTAATTTTTAATCATTAAGATATAGTTCTCCCCAAAAAGCTTCTGCTTACTCATTAAATTGCAGCAAAGGTCATGTGTTTCCAGTTACACAGAAATGATGCAATTTAAATCCCAGCACAGATGATCAAACAAAATTCAGTGAAATAAAAAACTGTTTTAAAACTGGTTGTGCATGTCACACTATACCTTAGTGCACACACACAACACAGTATCATGTAGTGTCAAGAACCCCACCTCAAGTCACTTATCTGTCTCTGAAACACATCCAGGCTACAAGTTCTAATTTTCAGCACATTTAAAATGCTGTTTAAAGTCTAGCCTAATGATCTTCTGCAGTTCAAATTCACACATTAACAAAGCTGCTTCTGCTATGAAACCAAAACAATAACATAAAACCTCAGAAAATAAATCACCAAGTGTCTCTTCTACAAAACCCACCACTTAGAATGGGTTGCTAAACATAAAAAAAAAACCACCAAGGCAATGTGGAAAATATTTTTTTTTCTCTTACAAATCAAGATTAAGCAGGCAGGTTCTATGTTATCAGCATTTAAGGGCAAGGAGGCTGCAACAAGGGGAGCAGACAGGTAGTAATCAATTCTAGTTAGAACATGACTACATTTATGTTTTGTTTTTTTTTTTTCCCTGAACTGTTTTTTTTTTGTCTATTACGCACAAAGTGTAAGTCTGTCAGTTATCATCCATTTTTTCATTAATAGCTGTATCTTTCTAACTATTTTCCACAACTGGAGTTGCTCCTATGGCAACACGTTCTCTCACATTCATTCCATGAGAGTGACCGCACTATTACAAGTGAAAGACAGTCGAATGGGGCAGCCTACATCTGTCCCCTATTTTCTGTTAGGAAAGCGTGCAAGTAATTGGCCAACTAGTTTGATTGCCAGCGATTTCAATATTAAAAAATATTTGCATCTATCACCAGTCAAAAGTAATAGATACAATTTAAGAAAAGGAACAGCAGGTGACATATGTTGAAATTTTCTTAGTGCAGTTCCTTCTAAAAAAAAAAAAATAATAATAAATGCTATAGAAATACAGATGATTGCAGCATTCCAGATTTTATACCACTGGATTTTACGTATTGGGAGAATAATACCAGTTACAGCTGGCAATTTCTGGAGAGGTTTGGGGCTTTTTTGTTTGGTTGCTGGAATTTTTACTTCCTAAGGATATTAGCTTTGTACGCTGTCTGCCTTCCTCCTTCTCCCAGCAACTTTTGAATTCATTGGATAATTCCAACAATTTTTTTAAATAGAAGGCTAGAGTTTCTCAAAAATATTAACTTTTTACAAGTTTTATATCCAACACAGACAAAAATTCTTAAAAAAACCCAAACCACGGCTGTTTTCAACTGCACTGCAAGCCATAATATATAATCCAATATAGGAGGAGAATCCTCTGATATGGCAGGAGAATTTTTATTAATTTCATTCCTCATTAGACAACAGAGAATCTAGCAATAAGAAAAAGCTACAGAAAACCAAACTTCACATTAGTTCTGCTTCTCCTGAACACACTTGTGAACCCTTAAGTTTTGGGTTGTTTGTTTTGGTTAAGAGTTTGAAAGGGCAAAGGGAGAGGAAGTTATAGGTGTATTCTGCTAGTTTCAGGAGGTCATCTTTCAACCAAACTTTATGCGACAGTTTTTTAAAGCAACTGCTGTCTGAATATTCATTTACAGATGTATAAAAATCTATGTCTAGGACACAGCACTTAATTCTTTGGATGACCAAGAAAATGATGTGTGAGAAAATTAAAACTTAAGCATCTTCAAGAGTCTCTTCAATTGAAAAATCGGAAAGAATAATCGCTGCAGCATGCCTAGGAGGCTGATCCCTCAATCCCCGCCACGCCAAACCCATTATCACCCCAAAGGGGATAATAACTGTCATGCCTAGTCTCAAGCTCGAGTACGTTTGTTAGCGCCCTGACTGATACAGAAAACAAGGTCTAGCATAAGAGGTGTTTCACACTTAAGTGCGCTAATGAATCAAAGCGACAGGAGAGAGTTTTAACCTTCACGGAGCGAAGGAGTTGGTTGCTAACTAGTCAAATAGAGGAAACAAGAGTCTAACAAAAGAAACATTTGTACAGGCAAGGAAGTAAAACAAAGCTGCTTTTTTTCCAGTTCAGAAATAAATCTTGACCATCTCCAGCATAAGGAGTAACCTAATTTGTTTCAGGGTGAAAAAAGGAATCTGTCTGGACACCTTGGAAGTCTCCAAAGGAGAGGACCAGCTATGCCAGGGAACCAAATCACAGCTAACGGATAGTTCTGGTGAACAAATCCCCTCGTCGGTGAGCTCTCGGGTTGAGGCTCCAAAACAGCCTTTCCCTAAAGGGAGAACCTAAAGGTGAAAGGAAGCACAAAGCCTGAAATCTAGACTGACAGAAGTCCAGCAGGCTAAGGAAAACGTTTGCAACCTATACTTCTGCTGCACAGATGGCTCAGCACAGAGAAGCAGTGGGTACAAGCACCTTTTTAACAAGGTTTCAAAGGGCACTAATAGTGTTCCCAGACATCACAATAATAGCAAACAATACTTACTCATTTTTATTAAAAACAGATTAATGTTCAGTGCAGCAGTGTACTGAAACTGTCATTTCTTTTCATGCACAGAAAGAGGTTGTTTTCCAATATCTGATCCTTTAGCTTTTCACTTACATTCTGTACATTCCTGGTTTTCTACACTGTGGGTTTGGGGTGGGTTTTTTTGTTTGTTTGGGGTTTTTTGGGTCTTTTGGTTTTTGGGAGTGTTTTTTTTGTTTGTTTGGTTGGTTTGGTTTTTTTTACTACGCTTGTATCCTCGCCTTCAAAAGACCTCAGTTGTGTATTTCAGTTTTTGTTAGGTTTACGGGTCTATATTTTCACATACTAGTCTCCTCTTTACAGATTATTTTTTTTTCAGTTCAAAATTCAAAATTTCACTGGGCACAGACAAATCAATTCTGCTGTACATGTGCAGTGGACCTGATATACTTGGAAAGCCTGGGAGCGACTGTATGTGTAACACATCAGTTACTTGTGAACATGATGAAATTCAGACCAACACATTCTGAATGCAGGACACACACTGTAGATCTTATGAGTCCCAGAGGCAAACTTTCTGCACATATTTCTGTCCAGGGAATGCTAGCCAAAACATGGCAAGCCTAAACATAAAACTTTCAACTGCTGTGAGAGAGAGAGGTACATTCATACTTTTCACATAAAAGCAAAAAAATACATCTGAAAGCAAGTATAAGAAGAGATTTAGATCTCTTATTCTAGACCTCTTTCTCTTCCAGAAAGATTTTTCAGTTGTCTTACTTGCCTGCTAAAGAAAACCAGTAGAACACACTTCAAACTGGAATATCCTCTGGTATTGTCAGTCCAGAAAATTAGTAATAAACATTGGGAATAAAATCCTAGTTTCCAAAGGTTATAGGATGACCAAGACTTTCTCCACCAAGGCAGAAGACACTAGCAATTCTGTAATTCCATAAATTCTAGGCAGTTCTTCCAGTCCTTCATTTTATTTTATTTATTCTAAGACTCCGCATGTCATGGTACCCCACATCCTTCCTTACTTGCTGAAATCAGTTCTGTCCTTTGTACAACCTTCTTGTCTTCTTTTCTTGAGTACTCATAGAAACAATTTAAAAATTCAACTTATTCAATTATGCAGTTTAAGTCTAAATCAGTATCATTCAACTATTTTCATTTTTAAGTTTTAATTAAAAGATTTCAGCTTTGGAGTTTTTAAGATTATAACGTTATGGCAAAAATACATAAACCAGTAACAAATACAATAAAAAACAAAGCCTGAAATGTTTAAGTATAAGTGTTAGTATATGTGTAAGAAAAATAACGTGCAAACTGCATAAAGAGAAGAAAAGAGTAGTTCTGGAATATAGTTCATGTCATATGAGGGATAACAGTTTCGTTTTAGTGAATGCTGAAAAGCCACAAAGCACCGCAATGACCAATTCAGCAATACCTTTAAAGGCTCCTATAAACTGTAATGGAGGAAAATGGAGATAGATAAAAGGAGCCATTTTTAAGAAATTAATCCCCTTTCCTCTTCCCCATAACGAAACTTATGTTCCCACTTCTTAAAAAAACAACTCTGCTACGAGTCAGAAATGAAATGAACTAACAATTACCCAGATATTTTCTGCTAACCAAAACCACACTTTTCAGTCTTCAAGGGATCATTTGTCCCCGAGACAACCACTCTGAGGCCAGACTGTAAGTTATTGATGTTGTTTATGGAGGTGGGGGAGTGATTCCATCTGTCTGTGATGGGTACTGCGGGTTTTTAAAAGAAAATAGTCAATTCCAAACAGTTTACTGATAGAATGCTCTCTGAAAGCTTGACCTGGACAAGCTGAATAACTAAGAGGTAACTGCTTCTTACAACTCGGTCCCAGCAACTCATTTGTTCGTGATAATCATCTTACACAGATGAACCTCACATTGTGGTTTACATGTGTGTGGGATCTCTATGTTATCTATGCTAATAAAACATTAATCAAGCGCCAAATTTATAGCAGGCACTTTATAAGTAAGGTCAGGACAGGTCAGCCTCACATAATAGGAAACAACTACAGGCTAGATCTTAACACTGTAACTGAACACCCTTGTTACTTTACCTTGGCCCCTGGGATCAAGACTAGTAGCAAAAATGTTTTCTCTGCCTCAGAATGGTGTTTCCCTCACCATAAACTGAAATGCAACCATTAAAATGGTCATTATTTTTATGTATATTGAAAACATCTACACATTTTAAAGGAAAAATCTCAAATAGCCATTTCCTCCATTCCTACAACGATAAAAATATATTTATATAGCATTCTAATTTGTGTGATAAATTTTTTTTTTTTAATTCAGTGGCTGTCCTAATCCTGTAAAATTTATTTCCTACTGGGATTCTTGCTAGCTCAAGCAACTCACTAACAAACTTTAGGTTTACATAAATGGCTTTTCTTCTAGTACTCCTTAGCTAACTCATTGAGACACTTTTAAAAAAAATCCTTTAGAAAAAGTAAATATTGCTCTTAGTCTGTCTCAATAATCGACTCCTACTGAAGAAAATATTGATGGTTCTGAATAGTCACTGCAAGTCAAAGAGCATGGCCTCATCACCTGCTCTGTCATTTTCTATAAGTCCCAGTAATATACATATACAGTTATGGATTGAACATTAAACTAATTGGTAATATTAACAGATTATTTTATTTTTACCTTAAAGGGGCTCTCTCTTCCTTTCTACTTCACGAGGTAGATAGGAAATAAATGAGCAAACTGGAATCTAATTTTTGAGACAGAGGCTTATCTTACAGTTCCTAGCTACAACATCCGCCAAATATCAATTCCCTTCCTCAAGAGATTAGCTGAATACAAATTATAGTTTCAACATTAACCAGTGCACAAGGACAGGAAGAAAGAAAATCCATGATACATCGGTAAGTGAAATATTTAATGAAACTAAAGAGTATTCAAATTCTGCAAAATCCCATATTCACTATTAGAACTGAACCAAAGTATTGAAGAATGTGAAATCATACTTATAAAACTCAAAGGAAGTGACACTAAAAGGCAGAAGAAAAATTCTTTAAAAAAACGTTTCAAGGCACACAACTTCTTGAAAGCTAAGGTAGAGGTGCTATCAAGTATTCTGACTTACCTTCCTTCATTGACAAGCTCAATAAAGGCAAGGCCAGCATTCTTTTGTATAGAGTTCTGCCACTCCTGGGAAGAAAACAAAAAGAAAAAACAAGAGAAAACTAGTTGTATAAAAACAAAACTAAGAAAAAACATTTTCAGCTACAAACTCATGCACTTTCTTTTCAATTTTAGCAACTTACACCACCATCTGCAAACATATAAAGCACTAACTGTGTGCTAATCAGGAAGGAAACATTGCCAGCATGACGAAACAGAACTCTATTATTTACTCAAAGTCATCTTCCGTGGAGGGTAGAAGAAAATATAAAAATATCCCACAAACAACTGCATCATTTTCTTTTGCTGCGTTATGCAATAATTCTGAAATTACTCTGGTTCACTGATGCTTTTCGCCTTCATTGAACCTTGATAATGCTAGAAACAAAGGGTTTCACGTTAATGTAAGGGTCATTCTTTAGACACAATTTTCTCTTATAGTTTAAAGTCTAGTTAATATACATGCCTATAATAATCCTCACCTCAGCACCACACAGCCATCTCTACCCAAAAAAATCTGCTAATAATCCAAATACTGCATCATTAACACCCAATAGATTTCAAAAAATTTTAGCACATTTTTAACACTGGCTTTTTCACACACTGAAACGATGGTAAGGGCAGACGCACGTGCGCTGCGCGTCTCTCACATCCAACTGAACCCTGAATTGCAGCAAGGTTCTACACCTCTTAAACACGTAGGCAGGTTTTGCCTGGCCCCCGGAGGAGACACACTGGAAAGCAACCGACCCAGATGACCCGTCCCCCGAGGCTTGCTTCCCCCATTTGAAAGCTGAGGAAAAAACAGAATTGGTTAACAAAAACCACAAAGAAGATTTTTTTTTTTTTTTTTAATCCTAGACTCAAGAGGAATAAATTGACAGAGCTAAAAATTAGGGTAGTAAAAGCGTGAACCTTATGTTTTGGGGAAAATGTAGAAGCACTGGATAGAACCAGCCAAATACCACTCTTGGTTTAAACTCTAAAACCCTTCTAAACTAATACAAAAGAACGATTCTGCAGCAGACAGATATTTAAGTTTCAGATGCTTTTCCATATCGGCTGCCTTGATTTTTCAGTTTTTGTTTATGAAATAATAATCCTAATGATTATTCTCATCAGTACTTCCATCACTGTGGTTCTTTTCAAAAACCTCATCAGCTCCAAAACAGGCAAAAAGCGCAAAACCGAAAATACCTCTAAAATTTCTGGTTTGTGAATGTGGGAGTTTTTAATATCCAGTGTCAACAGAATAAAATTACCTCTCAGTCAGTGACACGCAGGTTTGACCCGACTGACACAAAAGCCAGTAGAACAATGTTGTTTCTTTACAGTTTAAATTCTGCCAACCTGCCCCCCGCAAAAGCAAAAGATTTCCAGATTTGAAATGCAGAGGAGAGGTTATAACGCTGGTCTCTCAAGGCTTGACATATTCCAGGCCCAACATACTCTTTTATAATTTTTAAGTTGCAACGACGTATTACAATTTTCAAGTAGTCAGAATTAAGAGTAGAATAACTGGAAATTGCGATGTATTATTCATCATGACTTATAAATGTTTTTTTACTTTTTATATAAATAGTTTATATGCATAATAGGTAAGAAACGTTCTAAGTATCAGCTAAGTTCCATTTACATATTATCAAGTATGGGGTTTTTTTGGGTTTTGGGGTGGTTTGTTTTTTTTTAAAGCGACATTAAGTAGCATCGTTGGTCCGTACTGCTACCTATACCTTACTAATATTTCTCCCACCGCCATTCCCCCAGTTCTCCTCTGTTGCTTTCTGGTGGCCACCGTTACACGGCTTCAAGTTAGTCTGTAAACAGCTTTACGAAGCATTTATTCTGATGAAAAAAATACCTTTTAGATCCTAATATTCTAAACAAAATAGCACACGCGACTAATCCTCGTAGAGGTTTTTTTAAAATGTAATATCAAGTTCTAAATACTTAACTGCATATAATGATAATTGAAGCTATTCTCTGTTGGCTTAAATGTGTGAAAACTCAAGAAAAGCAAACTATTTCTTTCCACTTATGACATTGTCCATCTGCTGCTCTGCTCTTTAAGAGAGCTCTCTACAATACTTGAAGATTTAATTGGTGAAGATGGAGGTTGCCAAAAGTGAAAAGCAAGTGCATTTATCATGATACTTTTCAGCATTTTTCTCCACATCAGACATCATCAAAGAAGGCGTTAGTCTAAACAATTTCATAAATCACAGCTGAATACACCCTAAAGCTAATTTTAATAGCTGAAAGAAAAGACTAATGGTCATAATCTTTCATGATCCATTCAATATTTCCCCACAGTATATGTTCTCTCTCAAACAATTACACTCAGTATGCATATTGCATTATTGTATCAACATCTTAGTTATCCATCTCCCAAAGGAATTGGGGAAAAAAACACGTTAAAAGCCTCAAACTCAACCACTAATGCAACTAAATAACTACAAAACATATTTCAGCACTTTCCTAAGGAAGGACTGCAAGGGAAGATCAACAAAGTCAATAATTTCATACCTGTTCTAAGCTGTACTTAATTGACCATCATTTCCTACAGCTATAAATGTTTAGTAACCGAGAGACATAATCTACTTTTAATGCTTTTGGTCACTGTACACTCAACAGTGAAGCAGGAAAAGAAAAACCCTAGAAGCACTAAACATTATAACAAATAGCTGCAATGAAAAAAAAAAAAAAAAAACATTACAAGGAGATAAATATGAAATCACATTTTATTCAAATACCATCTCTGATGTGGAAATTTCCTAGCTCATTATTGTTTCACCTACTTCCTTAATGGAATCTGTAAACACTTCCGTAAGTACTCTAGATAAAATACAAAAACTATATCCTTTCCTGAAATGGTGCTTCAAACCTCACCATAAGCAAAATTATATCCCAGTCCTCTAAAGCACCAATTTTATATCATCAACAAGTTTCATTAACACATTCTAAGTCAATGCACAAGGATCATTAAATGAAAACATTAAACAGTACTGGTCTTAAACCCCTCCCTTCAGAAACTAATAATCTCCCTCGAGGCTTATATCATGACCTACTGTTGTCCCATTTGAGTCAAGTTGGGGGGTTTTAATTTACTTTACAGTGTTTTTTTAATTAATTCTAACTAATGATCAGTCATATGACAGTACCAAATGCTCTAATGAAACTCACGTAAATTACTACATTTCTCCATTGTCTAGGAAGTACATTTTGGGCAAAGAGCACAACACGCATTGGACCATAACCAACAATGAGATTAGCCAAGAAAAACAATCCTTCGCAATTCTGTGTTCCATTTTATGTCATTTCACCTACATGCGTCTGTGTAGTTACGTCAGTCTTCAAATGCATTGAAAAGTCTTTCATACTACTTGATCCTCTTATTTCCTTTCTTAAAAATAAGGTATGTCTCTAGTCATATGGCATCATCAGATAAGAGGAGAAGTTATTTAAAAATCCTACACTGAACTTGAATTTTCCAGTGTCAATGACTCTATTGCTCAGTCATTTTCTTCCGTTTGCTGTTGGCTCCCTGTTCATTCTGAATATCCTTGTTCAAATATAATACTTCAAGAGAGTCTTATTTACCCAAAAGGGCCTGTCCAAAGCAGCAGCGAGCAGAAGCCAGCTTCAAAAGAAAGAAATGCAAGTGGCTCCTCACACAGTTTGTTACAGATCAGCGGAACCTAACGCCAAAGGATACCGTGGTGGCTAAAAGTTCAATAGGATCGAGAGGAGACTGCAGAAGCACACAGAAGGGAAATACATTGATACTGAGTAGATACCACAGAAACTGCATCCAGTTCAGAAAATACCCCGAGCTGAAAATAGCTGGAGCGTGGAAAAAGTATCATACACACTTGTCCTATTTCATTCTTCTTGAGCACCTCTTTGTGTCTGTAGTTGGAGATACAACAATAAGCAAGGTGGAGCCTTTATCTAACCCAATATAGCCATTCCTGAGCTCTAATCACCCAAACAAACGCCAAGAAAATTTTGTTGATTAACGTTTTTGTTGGTTTGTCATTTGAAATGTTTGCCTGTAGGCAGCAAATGGACATGTCCCTCTCACCCTGTACACTCCTAGGAAGTAACTAGAATCATAAATCAAACAACCCAAAATATATATTCTTTAAGCTATATAAAAAAAATTTGCAAGACCAATCCATCAATCGGTCTGATGGCTAAACAATTAAACGTGGATCCTTAACAGATTATTTAAAACATATCCAATAGATGAAAACTGCTCTATTGTCAGCTGTAGCAAACTGTGCTACTACTTTCATTCATATCCACATACACACGCGTACTCCTTCATGATTCATTTTTCTCAGTAACTTAAAAAATATCCTCCTAACAAGGTTAACGTATTCCACAATTAAGAATTATATCTAACGATTGGAATGCACATTCACAAGCAAGCAAAAAAAAAAAAAGGGCTAATTCTTTGCTAATCTGTCCTTCCCATAAAGCTGGTGGAGTTTTAATAATTTATGTTGGTTATGAAACAAAGGAGAAGGATGACTTTGGTACTGAGAACTATGAATGGAGCGCTAAGGAGCGGGGTGGGAAAATGTGTTAACATATGACTAAGAGACATATTATATCCTAGAGTAAAGGTCAAATCTGCATGAAAAACTTGTTCATAGAGAGATATACTAATCTTTAAGTGCCTAAAGTAAACTATCAAGAACTTTTCAGCAGTGTTTGCACTTGGTGTCAGCACTCTCTCAGCACCACATCCACTACAGGCTTGAATGAACTCAGCAATAAAGAACATATAGTGAAAAGTAGATTATATCTCAGCTGGGTTCTTCATAATTAAAAAAGAAGTTAGACTGCATGTTAAGCAGAATATCTGCAAACATAAATTACTTTTAAAGAGTTGAAGCATGCTTAAATTATTGTAACCTACAAAGCTCTGTTGAAAAAAATTAAAACCAACATGGAATTATGGGAAACCATATCTAGAAACTCTATGTAGCATTTTAATATCAAAATTAGCACATGCTAAGTAGTGTACGAAACAGAAAAAAATTGCAAGGATGCGACACACTTTAATATAAGAGTAACACAAAAGCACGTTTGGAGAAGACAATGTTATTCAGGATATATACAGTCATACCTGCTTGGGTGCTCAAAATTTAAAACCCATAAATCAATAATGGAAGAACTATCAGAAATTATTCAGAAAAAAAATAATTTCAATAATTACATTCATGGCCCTTTCTCTATAAAGCAACATCACTGTTGCTGAATATTGACACAGGAAAAAAAAAGAGCTTGCAAAAATATTTACTACTATCCCAAAAACTCAGAACATCTTGTCGGGGGGAAAGCTTATCTAATAGGCTTGAATTTATTGAAATTTAAACAATGGATACCATTCCCCATTAAACAATGGCTTGTCTATGAAAGCTTTAACATGGCATCTATGTAACAAGTCAAGCTATCTCACTAATCAATACAGAGGTTTTGATTTCAATAAGGGTGATAAAAGTTACTCTAACCCTGGCCAGCTACAAGCTCTCAACAGATGCTCATCATTAGGCCTCTATCAGGGTCCCACATACTCAGGCTGTACAAATGTGTCCTATTAGTACATGCTCTGTCTGTTTGGCAACTCCGGGCTTAAGACAAATGGCAGCTGCTGCCCTCCAAGGTCTGAAGTCAAGTCCTCAGGGAATCTAAAAGTCCAACTGGAAAAATCAAGGCCTGTTCATTAGAGACTGCTCCAGGGGAAACTTGCAAGGCTGCCATCAGAACTATATAAAAGAGCTAATTATTTTTGTAAGACTTTTAAACTATCAAACACACTCAGTTACAATAAAAAGTATTTACTGCTGGCATTCCATTAAAAAGACATTGCTTTTTGTCAAAAAATCAGCTAGTGACAGTACACCACTGAAGTCTTTGTATTAAAAATTTTAATGAGTCTTCTAGGAGAAAGTTGTGTAAAAATGAACTAGATGAGATAGCTTCTCAAGTGGAGGTATAAAGCCAAGCACATTGTTGTGGGCAAATATTCCAAACACACTCACATCAAACTAACTAATGAACTATAAAGGTGGGCTGAGATTGCATCTAGCAATAGCAATAGATTGTGACTATCTATTGCAATAGCAATAGATTGTGACTATCTAGCCCTGAAAAAGACCAAGAAATTCAAGAAATGAGCACATTCAGTGTTGCAAAACCGACTAAAAAGAACACATAACGTTCTTTGTTCCTTAACAGCATAGGTTTGGAACAAGCAAAGCGCTGCAGTGTACTAGCGTATTGATAAATCAGTCAAAAGGACGTATGGCCCTGTTGGTATCAAACACCAAGACCAAGCAGAAAAAAAACCCAAAGAACCAAAAGTGTTTCAGTATTTTTCCCCTGATAAAACACAAAAAATAGCTACTTTCACAAAATATACTCTGGGTAGAGTTGGAAGTCTATTTTTTTTTATTCATAACCACAAAACTCTTTACTGTTTTAACTATGAAACTGAACACCAAAATATTTTTCCAGCTGCACAGCATGACAACATTGTATTGAATTCTAATGGTACAACAGATCACTGCTATAGTGTATTTATTACAAATCTTTAAAAAGTGCTATATGAAATTCATTAGTGTTCCTTAATCAATTCTTGGATCAACATGCACATTAGCTTCCGACAGCCTAATTCAAAAAAGCAATTACAAGCCTAGTCCTTATGTAAAAGGACAACAGAAAGAAGCTATGTTAAACCAGTTTGAAAGAATGAAAATGTAAAGAAAACAGATTAGGAATGATTTATATCAATGCCTAGTGCTGAAGTTAATTACAACTAACCCAATAAAATAGTGCCTTTATTATTGTACAGCAAGTAATAACCTCAGACGCAGAAAACAGAACTCTGCTGACTTTTGCATGCTCAATTCCACAGCACACTACATTAAGAATTAAAGAAGTAGTAAATAAGCCATACAGAAACGGCAGTTTTTTAACCAAAAGCAGAATTCTCCCCTGCTGTTTAAACCATTTGGGATATTCCACGTAAACAGAGCTTCCTATAAACCGGTATTAAGTTGTCAGTGGTAAATGCCTAAAACTACCTTATAATGCGAGTTTAATTTCAGTACTTAAAATTTGACTTCAAGTCACAATGTGTTTTTATAGAATCTGAAAATAAACTATATACATATAGAGCTGGAGTAGTTTACATATTTAAATACTACGTTGTTCAGTAAAATACTAAATACAAAGCTGTCCGCTTGTCAGACAATGCCTTTTATGCTATGAGATTACTCGCAACATGACAACTGCTGTCTTCTCTACAAACTATGCAAATCTATCCTAAAAGATACAATATTATGAAAGATGCACTACATGAAACGTTACAGCACATACAACCTTTAACAATTACATACAACCAGAAAATCTCAACGCAGGTTGCAGTTATAATTTATGATGACACCAAATATTCGTAAAAAAAAGGATTTTACTTATGAAAGAAAAATTAAATCACTTAATCCGAAAGTTCTTATAAAATTATGAAAGTATCACTGTCTGCATAACATGCTATCAGTAATAACCATCGTAGCATAAAAGTTGCACATCATCAAAACTCACAAACTTCCATTTTTGTATCTAGTTTCAAAAAAGTATGAATGTGTGTATGGAAAACATTTATTACATGCCTTTTACAGTGATCTAACTCATGGCTTGATGAATAAAACTTTGCCCCTAGAACCAGTGTCGCATTAAGATGAAACAGGTAAGGTTATGTTAAACTCCAGTTCCTTTTGGGTTCTAGTACAGCAACAAAGTGTAGAATGGGGAAAAACGGAATGAGTGGATCACTGATTTCAGGTCCACAGTTTCTGACGGAGGAAGCAATTTGCCTGGGCAGCCTCTCCCTTTCTCTCTCCCACTAGCAGGCTGTTGCCATGACTCCTTAAGAAATGGAATTAGGGGTCAGGTTTGAGTTCATGTAGCAGCAAACCTTTTCCACCACAGTTTCCTCTTCAGGTTCTTTGACCATCAGCTATTTTCAGTGCTGAGATGAAAAACAGTGGCTTCAGGAAGAATAGGAACAGAAATCTCAAACATTAATTGAGAAAGTACCAAGCAATTCTGTAAATATGCAGCAACAGGAAGCAAGAAACTATAAGCCAAAGGAGATGAATCAGAAAAACAGAAGTGAGGAAAAGGGACAACATAAGATGAACACAGGGAAGAGATCCAAATAATCAAGTTTCAGTGCCAGCACCATTTTTATGGAAAAAGGAAAATAAATCGAGGAATAGCAGGAGTATAAGGCAACGGCCTCTTGATTTCAGTGCTTTTTTTTTTAACCGTGATTTTAAATTGAGTTTTTGTAAAACCACTGCATGGAAAAAATTGTCTTTCAAGGTAGACTATCAACTATAAGTACAGGAAAATCATAGCATACTTGCTGCTGCACACTTGCACTAGTAGTGATGGACTGATCCCACCGAGAGCAACACTCCCTCTCACCACCACCAAAGCGCAGCAACCTTTCTGCTCAATGTCTGATAAGCTTTAACTGAAAAAAATTAGCTATTAAAAAACCTCAACTATATACACAGTGAATACTATTTTGGAACTAAAAGTTCCCTTTTCCCCAAATGTAGCTTAGTTTCAATTGAAACTCTCATAACAAATGCATGCAAACAAGTGAACAAGATTCCTGCTATCATTGTACCTTTGAGGCAATGAAATCAAAGTATGTGAACCAATTCCAGCTCTTCACTCAAAAGACAGGATGTCCAAACCTGTCCCTTATCATTCCCTTGGGTAATCCGATCTTAACGCAGATCTTTTAAGAAAAGATTTAGAGAAAAGGAAGTTAAATCAAATCAATTTTTTTCTTTTTTTAAAAAGGTGGAAAAACTAACGCATGTCTCTTTTATTAAGACTCTATTTGCACATTACATTCCCTTCCTCACCCTGCATCTGTGGTCTTCATTTAGACTAACATATTCTGGGTATCCGTTATCCCACTGCTACACAATGCCCAGCAACACAGGGCTCCATTCTCATCTGTCCCTATACGTTGCTATAATAAACATGATAAATAATAATTTTCTGCTCCTTTCACTGCAAATCCTCCCCTGCCCTCACCAAGCAAGTTTTCCAGAAAGAAAAATAGAGTCACTTCTGGTTTAAGTAGAAATAGAAATAAATATCTTCGTAAATATTCAGAGGGTACTGGAAAATCCAAATGATTCTTCCAAGTCAAATTCAACTCAGAACTAGGATCTAATGCCTCAATATCACATTGATTGCTGTATAATCTGAATTACGAGGTTTTTCACTTAAACAAGTTATCTTAAAATATTTATTGAAAGATTAGTGCATCATCAACATCTTTGAGGGGACAAACATTTTCCCTGTTGCAGAAATATGTAAAGAGGCACCGATGAGTATAAATAAGACCAAAAGCTAAACAATAAACTGAACAGTACCACTATGCAAAGCTTCTCCTACCAGAACTTTGAGCAAACAGCACCACTCCCCAAATCACGAGTTTCCTAAGCAGTTTTGCTTGGAAACAGAGAAACATTATTTGGTTTATTAACGTGAACAAAAACGTTCACCTATTTGTAATTAGTATGAAGTCAGCGACAGGCATTGCCGCTCGCTGAACTTTCCATAATCTCATACCCCTCCCCTCCACTAAACCTCCTTCCATAGTCTCAAATTAAACAGACTAGCTGTAAACCAGCAGGGTGTCAAATTAAAGCACACTTTATTTTCAGAGGTCTCCACACTTCGCGGCTGACTTCCTGTCAGGAAGAGTTCCATTTCAGTGCAGAGCCCCATCAGCAGGGAGCTCCCAGAATTAAGTGCCAGTTGATATTACTTTGTTTTGCATTTACCACCCATGAGAATATTGTTCAAAGATCTAGTTAGAAAGTCAGCATGGTATCATCCTTCTGACTAGACTGCCAAGCCACAGGGTGTACTCTCACTGCACAAAACTCACCTTAAATGGTGATGTTTTTTTAAGTCCTAGTGTGCTGGTGAAGCAACAGGATGCCTTTTTTCTTCAGAAAAGTCTTGCTTCTGCAGCTAAATTATGTTCCCTTAGTTTTGAACATCTGCAGCAG
Organism: Numenius arquata; assembly: GCF_964106895.1. NCBI lineage: Eukaryota > Metazoa > Chordata > Aves > Charadriiformes > Scolopacidae > Numenius > Numenius arquata. The sequence goes on along the minus strand of NC_133585.1, from coordinate 25,656,505 downwards.
TGTACGTTCAGGGAAATGAAGCTGTCCTGTTCCCCTGTCACACCCCCAAGATTCACATTTACATTAGACAATCCACTCTCCTCCCTGAACACAAAAACGTATATATTAATCATACAAATTCTCAGCAACACAGTTTTAAAGATGAATATTTTTAGCTGCAGCAGACATTAAACTCTATTTTCTATTAAACTCTCACCAACATCACGTTCTGGATTCCTGACCAAATTCAAGTAACTTTCATTTTGTAAGAGAATTGTTCTTAGTAAGAAGAGTCTATAATACCTGAAAAGCCAATAGAACAACCACTAAAGATTGTAATTAATAAATACTTATTTTCCTCCCAGAACTTTACTGTAGGCAACAATTCTGTTTTAGTAAGATGGCCTCAGGAAAGTTTCATCTCTCTCCACTCCCCTGTGGCAAACTATTTCTAAGAACAGTTTTATGGTTTTTAACCCCTCTTTTATCTATACCCAAAGTCTGCAAGTCACGTTGACTTCTCCAAGTGCATTGTCCCAAGAAACAACGCTTCCCATCACTCCACACCAAAACATCATGGCTTTACTACACCTATCCACTTGTATCTCTCTCCACATGTTCTTAGTCTAATAGCTAGCACCCATCCCAATTTCTTCACATATAAATATTTTAAATTTTTTTTGTTCAAAACCACAAAGCTCACAATTACTTTCCAGAAAACAGCCGTGTAGTACAAGCCAAAAAAACACTGGTTGTTTCACACTACTCTTCTCAGTTTGCAGCTGCAGCTAGTACAGCTTGGGTTTTGTCCACTTCAAAATGCAGCGGCTGCAAACCGTAGAAGGCATTTTCCAGTGGGTCAAAAGCAGGTCTAGATGAAACGAGTTTCAGCCAGGAAGCCATTTCTATTGCTTTGCTGATTATTTCTCTCTCATACACGGAAACATCAAGCCCATTTAACAGAAATGTAACATATCAGATATTCTGCTGGTTTTCTCCTACTAAACGTAACACAACATAGTTTTTGCTCATCCACATCATGCATTTCATCTCCAAACTGGGGAGTGAGCAAACCTTTAAAATAGCCTCCTAGTTTAAGAATTATGGAAAGATATAAAGGGAGATAAAGCCAAAGTACTAGCTCCCGTATTTTAACTACTGTGACCACTACCTGTCAGGATATAACTATAAAGTGTTTATTGCATCATTAAGTCAAGAAAAGGTCACTTATTATTCATGCAGTATTGGCAAATCATTCAACCTATTTCCACGCTTAAGGCAAAAGCAAAGTCCCAGTTATAAACTTCTTTGATTTCTACAACTACGCAAACTGTCAATACACATCCACTTCATAGACTCATGCAAGAAAGAATATTCTATCAGAATTTATATTTTTTTAAAATTTAGCCAGTGATGGACAGAGTTGTTTTAAACTCCCTATCTGTAAGCCGTATTAACAGTAAACAAAGCACGTTATTCCTGAAGGCAACAACTACACCTCAGAGAAAAGACAGAGTTTAAGCGTATCTTAAGCACAGCAAACTAAAGCAGGATCTGAGAAGTGTGAACCTTAGTGATTATTCGAAGAATTATCAGAGGTTGAAGGAAACTCCTATTTAAACACGTTAGAGTGCTCTCCACGCAATTCCATGGAATTCAACAGGTTAAATATTGCAGGCAATTACAGGCAATTAAACTTTCAAACAATTTAGAAAGCAACAGGAAATGAAAGTAGGAGTGAAATTCCAAAAGACAAATTTTATGTTATCCTGGAGTTTCACACAGAATATATTACAATAATCTAGTTCTGGAGAGACAAAGTCTACATACTGCTTAAGTCAAAGGAAAAAAAATAATATACGCAGCTAATTTAAAATGCAATTTCAACATACTCCAGTTCAAAGGAAAAGTTTTCCCAGTTGTTTCAATTTATTTCAATCTTATTAGAATTGCACTTCAGGTATCTATCAAACTGATATAGAATATAGAACACTTAGAATATATAACACAGTTCAATGAAGCAAGCAGCAAAATATCCATAGCACAAGTAATCCATTTGTAATTATTCCCAATACTCTGCTCAGTGACTTACACCAAGCATGAAAGTTGTCAATATACATTTTCAGCACCCAAAGTGAGATCCTCTGAGACGCAGGAAAAACTCCCACTTGGGAAAGGAAAGAAGCTACACTGTGCATTAAAAAACCTCACATATATCAAGTGTAACAGAAAATCCAAGTGATCTAGACAACAGATTTGATAATTTAATGTTCTGCTTTGTTAGAAAGAAACCCACCGACAAGATAGTATCTAAAATCCAAGCACCAAAGGACTGCATTTAAGCATTTTGGATTCCACAGCCAGTGCCCTCCCACATCTTCCAGACCTTTCATTCCAGTTCTCCAGAGTTAATCCTACTGATCACTGGTCAAACAGCACATGTGTTGATATCAAGTGCCTTGCAATGCAGGAGAACGCAGAAGCCCTACACTTTATCCCCGAGACCTTACAGAAAAGCACGGATGTCTTCACGTATCACAACCAAAGGAGGAAACTGCAATTGAGGACAACACAGATGAACCACAATGGTGCTTCTACAGATTGAGAGAGCTTAATTTCTTTTAAAACTAGACTCTTCCACATGTCTGGTAAATGCCCTTAAGCTTCTGGACTACTAGCTACTTTGGGAGGATATGTTGAAATTTTTCCTCTGACAGATTATTCTACTTAGTGATAATAATAACTATTACCTGAAACGTTAATTGAAACTTAAGCGTCTTCTGTCCCAGGAGAGCACTTTGACAGCATGGCCCCTGGCTACTCTGGGATCTACCTTCCCCTCTCACTGGCTTTGACCACAGTCTCCACCCTGCAAAACTAAGTCTCTGTAAATGAAAATACACATTGCAGGGGGAAAAGAATAACAAGAGTTTTTGAAGAGGAAGTAGTTTATAATGTAAAATCACCTCACTGAAAATATCCTGAAGTAGCACCGTACCTAAAGCTCAACAGACATCTCCCAACTACTTTCCATCCTAGAGAACTCTCGCTTCCATCCACAGCCACCTCATCTTACAAAAAGCTAGGCTGATAGATACTCTTCCAATTTTCAAATTCTTCAAAAGAGCACAAGAGGGGAAAAAAAAAAAAGTACGTTCTGAAGTCTCTGACATACCCGCAGGTGAAGTATCTTCCTGTGCACCTCAATACAGTGCCTTCATACTGAACACTTCATAACATTGCAGAGAAAGTTAACAATACAAGGCAAATACCTATGGACGTGCTTCATGCAATGTCTTCCCCTGAATTTAACAATTTAAACTTTGGGAAGCCCTTTTTTCTATTTTTATTTATTAAGTTCTAAATCATTTTCACTTGCCTAATAGTTGTGTTTCTAACCATTTTATCACAAAAAGCAGTCTATTACTGAAACGGGGGTTTTTTGTTTGGTTGTTGTTTTTTTTTTTTACCCAAATATAGCTACCTTCATCTTTGGTAAAAACAAAGATCCTATTGCACAAGTTCACAATGTATAAAAAGAAAACCTTCCAACTCCTAATACCTTCTAACTGGCTTTTAAGAGGAAATTAGAACGTGTGTTAAAATTGACAGAAAGTCATTTGGCCGCTTACAAAATCCCTACAGAATCTACCCTCTGTACCAAAACATATACATTTTGATATCATGGATCTAAAGGATTATTAGATCCTTTTAAAATTTATTTTCAGCTGTTAAAACATGAAGTGATTAGATGGGAAAATATTATCTCGATGAAAATGTAATAATCTAACACTCGGGGCACATAGAAAGTATTCAAACAGCATTTATTCTCTTCGTATCAAAATCAGGATATCGTTAAGAGTTTTGGTGCTTCTGTTGAGTTCAGCTGCCACAGTATCATAGTGATATAGCTCTTTAGATAACCTATACCCAATTCAATTAAAACTTCACAGTGATCACTACAGTTATCCATCACATCAAATTGCACTTAAAAGTAAATTAGGAACCAGTGCAGATCACAGAGCATCAGTATAATGTGTTCTCTCCACAAATAACAAACACTGAAACCAGCCATCTTCTACATCAACTAAAATCTCCAAGTAATTCAAAGCCTTACCACATTTTAGAACACGCTGCAGAAATCCATTCCTGAGGTAAGGAATTTGGATCGTTGACGCAAAGCTTTTTTTCTCAGCGCAAGATACCCAGAAAAACCTGAAGATCCTATTGCATTTTATAAACCCTTTAAGTAGTGGGGTGGAGAAGGGGTGCATGTGTGCAAAAAAAATCTACTGGAAAATCAAAATCTTAACTCCCACCATATTGCTCTTCCTTAGGGGAAACAGACTATCATTTTGTTTGTACGGGTGCGTGGCTGCATGGCACATGTTGATATTGTTGAAATCATTAAGATTCCTTATCAGAGCAAGAGATATGATGCAACGAAGATACTGCCCACGCAAAAGATGAACACTGACTTTACGAGCAACAGAATCTGACAGCAAAGCAACTTAGTTGCATATGAAAAGAAGATCATGCTAAAGAAAGATCACAAGAAAAAAAAAAAAGCTTTTGCAAGCATCTCACTATTTAACCACTGATAATTGGTTTGGTGAGTACTAATTTTAATACTACTAATCAGCCTCTGCTGTATTTTTAAGATGCGCACACACTGCCTTGGATCATGCTCTTCTCTCTAAAAAAACAAGTCCAGTGACATATTAAACCGTAATCATATTTCATTGGGCCACATGAGCTGATGCTATCATTGCATACAAAAAAAAAATATCTGGATTATCAGAGTTTATGCTTCCCTCTTCCATCCCCCCGTGAAAGATGTACTTTATCAAGGTCCAATATAAATCTAATAGCTCCAGCTACGTAGTTATATTGCAATGTATCATATTAATATTTCTGGAAGATAAAAGACCTAGAGATTAAATGTATTAAAACATTGGCCTTAGTTTTATATATGCCATCAACTTATCAAGAATGTGCCCTTAATCCCTTTGAATCAACAAGGGGCAGAGGAAGGAAGAACGAAGAAGCTTTTATACCTCGGACCAGCAAGTAGGGTGTATGTGCGAGTTGTGGCGGTGGAAGGGTCATAAGAGTTGCTGCGGTACTCACGAATTTTTAACTGCAAACTTTTAAAAAGGCTGGGTGGCATTCCAGCAATTTCAGAAAATTATACCAGAGCTGAACGGTATTTGAGTCAGTTAGAACAAGTTTATTTTATGGTCTAGAAAATTTAGATTCAGTAGGAAAAAAAAAAAGCTCTTAAGTCAAAGATGGATCTGACAAGAACCATCTAATTAGTTCTCTTATACATATTCCACTGACAATTCAGCTGATTTACTACCGAAAGAAGCATTTTTCAACTGCTGCAAATTCTGTAAATTCAAAGGCATGAAGGAAAATTATGGAACCTATTTCACCTCTTTTTGTGCCTTTTCACCTTGGAGCTACAATAATAGGGCAAATGCTTCATGTATGTGAGTAATGGGTAAGTGTTCTTTAATACCTTCATGAGAGAGGAGGGAAGATCACAGTTTTTTCTTACTTAGTCATGGATTTCAAGAAAATATCTGACAAACGAAAGGAAGCACAGCAGCATTATTTGCTTTGTGGATAAACACGCACTCAATTCATACGTGCCCCTTTGCGTTTTAGGCATACAGAGAGAGTCCTCCTAAATGAAAATGCTTTCTTCAGGGGTGAGATCACAGCTTCTCCGGGCGGAAGCCTCATCTCACAACAGCATATGAGCACCGTTAACATTCTGACGTCACTCATTTAAAAGGGATAATAGACACAGGACTTCTCTCTTTTGGCTGGTTTAATTACCCCAACAGGATGCCAGGCCAGACTGGATGGTGCTTCTAGGTTCACTGTACTGTATGCATTTCTGATAAATGGGAAAAGAATAGATGACCTGGCAGAAGGCTCAGACAATAACATGTGATTTACAGGACATGAATGCAGCTACTATAAGATTTATCTGACAGCCCTCTCCGATAGTGGACTGTTGAGTATCCGATGGAATGATTTCTAGTCTGGAAAGTCTGCTGCTGAGTAGCCATACACATTATTTATTTATTAGATGTTTTGGGTTGAAACCATTTTTAAATGATGCACTTCACAATGCTCAGCCATAAATTTAGTTTTAAACCCTGGAAGGGAGGTAGTGTTATTGGAATGTGTGTCAGACTGAATTAGGATGAGCAACACAACGCTTTTATAAAGTGGCCTTGAACGCAACGTCGATTCTTTCAAAAATGATATTAATGTCAAATAAGCAGGAACACTTTGCAGTAATATTAAATGAAGGATTTCTTTATGTTTTGATAGATTTATATAAATCTGAGCATACACACAGACACGTCTCGAAATGTAGCGTGTCTATCAAAAAACACAACTGTTTTTGTCTTAGAAAAAGCCTTTTGTCTGTATCTCAAACCACCTGTTTCTCTTTTTACCTTCTGTTAAACATAAAACAATGCATCACCATCTAAACACAAAATTAAAACACAAAAGCAATGATCTTTCTCTGTGTGCCTAAATATATGAACTTTAAACAAGAGAAGGAATTAACCAGGTGTCACAAATAGTTTCACAGAATGGTATCTTTTGAATTTTTTATAGATCACTTCACCTGGGAAAGAACTTTATTTTCACAATTTTATGAAAAAAATACTTGTGAGATGTGATTATTATTATTCCATTTTGCAATTCTGAGAAAGAAAAAACATATTCCAGACACAAATCTAAGCAAATATCAGAAAAATTACACGTTTCAGAAAAACAATCCAAGTGCTTACATTGCATATACAATGTTTAAAAGAAATATTCAGAAAGAGGTCAATATAAAAAACACCAAGGAGATTAATCAGAGTAATCTTTCAATTTCATAAAATGATGGCTGACAAATTTGTGAAGTTTTAAATCAAATTTGCAGATACTTACTTTGTGACTATGCCACATTATTTATGTGATTAAAAACTAGTTTTTGACCTGATCTTTTGATCTTTGGCACTTCATCCTCTCCATCTCCTCTTAAAAATTAATTAAAATTTTAGCAAAAGGATATCACTTCACTTCCCACCCTATCTTGGGCCAAATAAAAAAAAAAGAAAAAAGAAAAAAAACAAGGAAAAAAAAAAAAAAATCAATCAAGCTCAACCCCATCTCCTCCCAGTATCTGTAAAATGTCAGCTTGAAATTCAATTTCATATCTCTCAAGCTTTCATGTAGCAAAAGACAGTTCACTTCTTAACAAAATAAATCACTTCTGTGATTGCCACGCTGACCTCTTTGAATTAGGAAAATTCAAAGTGAAAAATGTAATTATCACCCCAGAACAATCTGTATACATCTGGAGCTAATTTTAGATTCATTTCTCACATCATTTTTCATATTCTGCCAAAAATTACAGCTGCTATGTAACTTTAAAAAGACTTTGAGGTCTTTTTGACTTTATTGGTTTATTTCTACTATTTCACAAAGAACAACCTCAGTCTCTGCAACTAGCACTGCTAAGCAATCACGATATCCTCAATTTGATTAGATTAGCATTAAGTGGCATTGTGACACACATGACAAATAGATGCATTAGAGCACGTCATTTATTCCTTATCCTTTCCACTTCCCAAAACCAAACAAGTGACGTACAGTACAGAGCAAAACATGATTTTAAAAAAAGATTAGATTACCCTACCAAAAAAGAAGGAAAGGTCAACCACTAACTATCAATACAAGCAGCATGCATACTGAAAACTAATTTTTAAAGTGGTAATACCAAGCTGTCAGGCACATATTTAATACTCAGATTACTTTTACTCTAACACGTTAGCAAATGCATATTAAGTCTTGTATAAGGATTTCTTGGTAGCAAGGATTCTTTTCTAATCTAAATGAGCAGCAAATTCTTATTCTGGAAGTCGTGAACAATGTCCACTTCCAGTATTGCCATGTGTAAAATAATCATCTCTAAATTCCAAAAGTTCCATAAGGAATACTAAATTCCTTTCAGGGTAAAAATATATTCTATTTCCTGTGGACGATGGAAAACTAGGTGAGCAAAGTTCTAGATACGTTCATTAATAATAAGCTCACTAGAAAACATAACTACTCCTCACTAGTTCATTGTAAAATCTATTAGGTGTAATCTCCAGAAGTAATTGTTCTTATTGCACTTTATTGACAATGCAGACTATCGATTTTTCACACCTTCTATGATTCTTTCATTTGTATTCATGAAATGTCTATCAGCACACTCTAAATAAATTTGGCAATATAGGCACTAAAACGAATAAATCGATGTGAAGAAACATTAATTTTGCATTATCCTGATTCGTCAGGCAAGCAAACCATAAGGGCTGTAAATGAAGGTCAAAGGTTTTGAAATGGGTCAGAACCCTTGACCTCTAGACCAATACCATTCCCATTAAAAAAGGCTATTTTAAAGTTTTAAGTAGGGGAATTTACTACCAGAAAGGTATCATTTTTAAGGTACCAAAAGAAAGGCTCAATAAAAACAATCTTCCATTTAATTACAAAAAAGCAAGCAAGAAACCCCAAAAGAAAATCCAATTAATACAGCATATACAATTTTAAGAAAGCTCCTTAGGCTCTGGCTCTTTTCTAACCACAGGAACAGGCAATTCTCAGGTTCTTATATATCCAAAATCACTTTGCCTTTAGGAATGTAGAATGCCCCAAACTGCTGACAACCAGGGTTGCTTTCTTAAATTTTTCTCAAATTCTTAGTACTTGTCAAATCAATTAAGAATGACAGGGTTTCAAAAGTATTTATCACTCATTTCATAACCTCTACACAAAAGGAAAAATTCCATTAATCCCAGAGGATTCAGCATGCCAAGATGCAGAAATCAATGTTTCTATAACCTTAATATTTCATTGATCCTATTTTATATCTTACAAAAATGACAGCATAGAATTATTTAGGCACACCATCGTCAAGGTTATGTCAATGCTCAATAGTAAGGAAACATAAAACCCTTAGGATCTCTCTGTCCAACTGCAGAGACACATTACTGTGAATATATTTTTTTTTTAAATATCAAAAGGTTACATATAACCTTAAGTTAAAATTAAAATTTTAACTGTAATTTCCATTGCGTTTAAAGACAGCAAATTTCAGATAACGTTGTTACTTAAACCTCACCTGAGAGCAAAGAAGCATCACCAGCTCCACAACTGAACTGCTGGATTTCATGCACACGAGACCTATAAAACCAAAAAAGGGTATACATAAATGCATGCTTACATGGCACCAGCTGTTAACACAAACTATTTTGAAGCGCAATAGATTAGGAGCATTTTGACAATCAAAAGAAAGCTGAAATTCTTATACCACTTCCAGCTCAATTTTGTACTTTATCAGCACAAAATGAAGGTATGTATGTGAGAGAGAGACCATCAATTCCATGCCTCGCATCTAAAGGTAGCTAATAGTAATACATTACCCCCATTATTCACAGTTTCATAAATGTTTGTACGTCAAAATGATCAGAAGTGTGGTTAACATATGTTATATTAATCCACTGTATCTACATTTTGCTATTTCTTGAAGGATTGGGTCATTATATATGCAGAGAAGGGAAATGGCTTTATGACCTTTGCTTTCTCCATTGCGCCTTCTCCTTTCAGCCCCCAGCTATCAATCAAGTTTCCATTTTGTTTCATGGCAGCAGACATCCCAAACACTCTTATTAGTACTTTGACCCTTAACCCCACACTAAACCTTAGCAGAAGTGCAAGCAATAACCTATTATATATTCTCAATTGTTTATAAACTAATTTGACTATTATTTTTATTTGTATTCGCATTTTGCTTTGGCTTTGTCTACAACTAGTTTTTAGGCCCAAAAATTGGTTTCATATGTTTATTTTTGTCTAGGCAGTGCATATGCTCCAAATAATTTCCATGTTTTTTGTTTGTTTTTTTTTTTGTCTTCCAACCTATGAAATATTCATCTCTCTGTGTACATTATCTATACTACAGTCAAAATATTTTGAAACCAGATTATCTTTTCTTTACCTTCAGGCAAGAAAAAAAATGTAACTAAATAGGATATTTACTTCCCTGGCAAGTAAAGCTTTGAGAAAAATATCCTTCCTGTTACTTTTAGTAATTGAATTAAATAAATCTGTTCACAATGCAGCTTCCATTAAAATGTTTATCAGCTAAAGCGATGCCCACATGTATAATCAAAAGTAGAATCCCATCTTCTTCACTCTTAAAGAAGACAATTCATACACTTCTTGCTGCCACTTCTCCCTACCCCAAAAGGCAGGCAAGCTAAATTTCTAAACTAAATAACTTTAGTTTCAGTGGAGCTTAATGAAGTCTCGATTTTGGTATCAGCAGTCTTCAGTAAAACACTTACCAGTGTTTGATACTCTAACTGTGTTTCTGACAACGTTAACCATACAGGATGCCTGTCCTATCCATGAAACAAGTAGTTTCAAAAGCGTTTTTATAAAAGAACTTAAATTCCCTAGGAAGGTAGTAGATCTACTAGTGAAACCACAGCTCACGTGCAAACAATCAGCTCAAGTTTAGCAATCATGAGCTTCTAACATGGGAGTGCTTCATACTGAAGCCGGAACAAGCTCAGGCCCTAATTCAATTCATGGCTTTAACTGGACAAAAACTTCAATCTTCACTCTAAAAATCAGCAGACAAAGCAAATTTATACGGTATAGCCAAATTATGAGAAAATTGAAAAACTGGCTTTCACTACTAAATTCCCAGTGTTCCTATAAACATGATTTTTTTAAATCGAGGACTATAACGTCTGCACTGCAGAACTGAGCCTCGTTTTTAAATAGAGAGAAACCCACCAGTAGAAAGAAAACTCAATCATCTCAACCTCAATCATTTTAAGCCAACACCAGGAAAAGCCATGATCGTTGTTGTGCACCTGAATCTTCATCTCCTCAGAAGAACCAGAGAATTCTTCTTAATACTGACAACATATTCCTCTTACCTGTATGACTGCCTTCCAACTAGAAACCAAAAAGACAGAAGCAGATTCACGTGCAAAAGAGACACCATAACATGCTCTGCTGACATAGTTCCCAAGAAGCCACCTGTTGTAGTCTCACAGTAAAAATGCAAGGTGTTTGGACTTAACTTTCTATGCTAGACTCTATAGTTGAGTTTGTATCAAAGTGTTGACCCTGACACCAAGTCTTCTTTTGAAGGCTCTCAAAACACATTTCATACTCCAGCTTCTACGGGACAATTCCCTGGAAGGAAACTATGAGATGAGATGGAGGCAAAGAGGTAGCTGAGAAAGCAAAGTTGAGGCGGCAATGACACGACCTCAGAAGACTAAAGACCCAAGGACAGTGAAATCGAGCGGACAGCACTGTGTGGGAAGGCAAGAAGAAAGCTTCTAAGGCAGAGCCAGCAGAAAAAGAAACAAAAAAGACATTTTGAGTCTCGAAGGTAAAACAAAACACACATAAAAACCCCTTTTTTTAAATGGAAACTTACTTGTACCTTCTATCAGCAACTCCTGCCCATGGCTGCCCAAAAGAGTCCGAGAAAGAAAGGGAGCAAAATCCACAAAAATCTCTCTCAGAAGTGGGGCAGCTTTTTCCAAAGCATGTTCAAGCCTGTCTGTAATACTAGTAGAGAGATATATGTGATTAACAAAAAAAAGTAGTAAGTTGCTGAAATTTTCTAGAAAGGAGTATAATTTTTGGCAACATTTAAGTGATATACACACATAAAAAAGAATCAATAATTCGATACCCGTATTTTCCCAAACCTTCATTAGGTATTGAACATGAGCAAAACAACATTCTTAAGTGATGTGAAATCAGAATATCAACTGTAATATCAAACATGTGAGCTACAGCACAGCTGTTCAGATGTTCAACTGAGGAAGTTACCTCATATTTGAAGCAGAATCCTCAGGCACTGAAGAAACTGTAGGGACAGATGGCAAATTTGAACTAGAGGATCCCCTTCCTACAAGAGAAAGTAATAAAGGAATTAAATAAGAAAATACGCCCAGAGATCAGACAACTGGACCAGAAAATAAAGCCTTGAGCTCAACCTCTGAGAAACCATGGTTTTCAAGTGTGCGTGAGGACTAGGGAAACCCTTTTACCTCTTTGTACCTCAAACTTTTCTTGCCACGAGACTCCTATTTACTTACATCCGCGTTCAACCAGGTACGCCATGGCAAGCCTTTTAAATTTTGCTCTAGCACAAAAAGTAAGTAATTCAAGGAAGCCTTGCAGTTTGCTTTGTGAGGGAAGTGATGCCTATCGGCCTTATAACCCTTGATTCTCTCTGACCAAATTTAAGACACTTAACAATCTTAAGCAGTGAATACAAATAATGTCTTAGTCTTACACCCTTAATACTCCTGTAGTGTACTTGTATAGCTAATATATAGCCAAATGGTAACATTTTAAAGCATTTATTTTGGTTATTGGAAGTCCATATCCAATTTCAAGTAACTTGCATAAAACCCCCTTATTTTTTTGGCTAAAATTAAAACATATTTGTGCCAAAATGAAGCAGAATACAAAATGAGCAGGTATTTTCAACAGCCTGGCTTAAATTTTTGCAACACTGGGACGCTGACAAAGACAGCTATGATAAAATTCTCCATTGCACTGCCAGCATCATTAGTATGATGGCAGCGGTATAACCTCATTTATGAGTTATTAACTTCGCCACATCAATTATTCAAAGGTTGATAGGGAAGACTGGGTCATTTATGTATCCTGTGCTTACAAAAAAAAAAATATGCAATTGTGTTATGTCAAATTGACACTACATGGCTCTCATCGGTACAGTAGGAATCTGTAAATACTAAATTTTGCTGTTCAGTACATGAAGAGAAATACAACCTCCATACTGCAGTGTGGATTGGTATCAGTGATGATGAAGAGGGGGGTAAGGAAGACAGTCAGAGATTTCACAGGTATTTGCTGCCAGGATGGGAACGGTGACTCACAAATCTCGTATTGCATTCCAAACTATAGAGAGGAATGAATCTTAGCAGACAGATTTCTGTGCATTTCCCAAGAGCATGGCTGCTTCTAGTCCATCTGCAATCCTATCTCTTTCCAGCCTTAGACCCTGTCCTATTCTCTTTCCTCTCACCTCGCCACTTTCAGATTCTTATGGTGCTTGGGAAAGGTTGGGGGAGGGAAGGAAAAAAGCATGAAAGAAGAGAGTTTAATCATTTCAGTTCTCACATCTACCTTAGCAAACACGTGGCCCTTTTCAGAACTATAACTATAGAAAAATTTCTGATCGTCCAACCTACACTGGAGTGAGCTCAGTTAAACGCAGCTGGTCTGGAAATAAGCTGCTAAGATCTTGGAAGTGTCTACCAAAACATGTCAACCGTGACTCTTCAAAGTCTTTCTACTTGACTGAAGTAGAATAGATTTGTAAAAAGATGGCAAAGACAGATCCCTGAGATACTAAGTTTATTTCTCCTGTCAAATTTCAAACTTTTGCTCCAAAACACTGGCACGCAGAGCTTCCCCCCAGAAATGCTGGGGGTTTTGTGGTTTGTTTAGGCGGGGGTTTTTTGGTGGTTTTCTGGGTTTTTTTCCTCTCTCTAATTGGGGAAGATGTTTTTCTCTCCTGCTCCTTCAAAGGCAGCACAGAAACTGATAAATCAAACCAATGCATCAAAATGGTGTAAGGTTTTGTACTTATTTCCTTTTCTTTCTTCATAGGTAGGAGATTTCTTTGTGAATGTGATTCACTTATGCTTTTCATAAATTCAGCACGAAGCTCTTATTTTGACTTTTGTAAGGGATGACGGGTTCAGAGAGAACTTTTGAGCGGGCCATACAAAATGAAGGACAAGAAAGTGGGGACCAAAGCGTTAGCTGAAAGCAAGGTGGAATCTGAATCTTCTGGGCATTGTTTCCTAAATAATTTATCTAATAAAGGCAAATCAAAGATATATTTCTGAAAATTTCACTGGTGAACGCTAGATTTTGTAAATATTTTTCAATATTTTCATGGATATAATTCCATTTCTTTAAGATCTGGTTTTAGATAGTCAAGTCACCAAAAAGTATTTTGAGTATTCCCAAAGGAAAACCAACCAAACGATGCGCCGAAAACTAGAACAGAGCCTTCTGTAGAGCAATACAAAACAAAGCTCACAAAAGGCAACAATCCATGTGATTCAATGGCTCCAAAGACTCCAGTTGTTTGTGGGATACTTAATAGCTACAATCATTCTTTTTTTGGGGGCAGGGGGTTGAAGAGGGCAGGTGAGGTTTTTTTACATACATACATTCATACTTAAGTATGCACAATGCACTGCCTGTTGGGTTAAGGCTTTAAAACAATTATTTCATTTTCATGATACCTTTCATACTTAAATAACGTCACTAGAATTCCCAGCTGTCTCCCTGAAGCCCAACATCCCTGTTCTCATTAAACAAGTCTCTCTAACTTGAAAATATTTCTAAGTCCACATGGCCAGTAGTGGACTTAAGCCCATACGCCATCCATAAGGGGAAATCAGCACACTGATCCGCATAGCTCATCAGAACATAAAACTGAAATGGCATCCAAAGCCTTCAAAATTACAAAGTCCTCTCAATGTGCAGATTGCACACGCAGAATGACTTGTTATAGAAATGCTTGCATGCTTTTTACTACATTTATTATTTTTTTTATTTTTTTTTTTAATTATTTTTTTTTTTTACAATCTGTGACTGGTAATCCACTAATTATTGGGTACGTTAGAAAGTGAAAAATATATACAACTAAAATCCCACCATATTAGGCACCATCCCTGGAGGTATTCAACAAACGGGTTGACATAGTACTTAGAGACATAGTTTAGTGATGTGGGGGGTTCTTTGGTAATGGTTTTCTTTTGGTTTGTTGTTTTGTTGTTTTTTTTTTAATCAGAGTTAGGTTGGACTAGATGATCTTAAAGGTCCCTTCCAACCTATATGATTCTATGATTCATAGAATATGCACAGCAAAATCAAGAACTACTTTATCTGTGAAAAATAAGGCTTTCACAGTGCAGCACAGTAGCGTGAGTTTTACAGTTAAATTAGATGAAAACAATTTGATGCAATATTTAGGCCACAAGTAAAATAACTGAAGGAAAAAAATTAGAAGAAAAATTCAAGGTAAACATCCACAAGAACAATGAAAGGACATAATAGCCATCATGAGGCTAACAAGGAGACAGACACTCAATCCGGGGTAACTTGGTTTTTGTTGTTGTTTGTTTTATTTTGTGGGGCGCGTTAGGTTTTTTTGTTTGGTTTTCTGTTTTTACACACAATGGCACTGGTAAAAATGGTTAGAGTGGAAGGTAAACAAAATCACCCACAACACAGACAGGACATGATTTTTTTGCTTCTAGAAATCAAAGCAAATTGATTAGGTTAAAATGTAAAACTCTATGAAGTTAAAATTTACTTTTAAATATAGACATAACTGAAAAAGCACTGATAATTTGAATTTGACAACAGCATAAGGCAGGCATCTATATAAACCGATCTTTTTGAAGTTTATGCATGGATATTTATGGCCTGAATTTCTTCATGCTTATCATCACCTAAATCCACATTCCAAACTCAGATATATTTCACTAACAGGGGTGAATCTCAGATTTATCACAGCTAAGAATTTCAGGTTTGGTTTGTTTTTTTTTTTTACATAGAATTAGGCATAGTGATTCTTGCATTCAAAACTTGTTTTCTGGAAGTACTTTTTTGACTTTATTTAACTGAAAAGTGCATTTTTATTCTACTATTTTTTCTGCCTTGGTAAAAAAAAGTGAAAATACTTCAGTAGCATATTTTCATCCACAGCAGACATGTGGGTAAGTGCAGTAGCTACTTCAAACATGTGGAACTAAACTGACTTATCTCTTCCTTATCCTTTCACTGATAAACTGGCTCCTTCAAACTGACAGTTTTACAGACATTTGCAAGAACATAAAAGAAAATGCAAATAGATCATCTGTCTAGCACCCTTACAGTGAAACCTTATTGTTTATTCAAGGTCCCCAAGGGTCTAAACAAATAATGTCTCTAGCAATAAAATATTGTTGAAGAAACTCCTCGTGCAAGATCCTTACGGTTTTGCATATAAGCTTACAAAGTACACTTGGCAACACACACGCAGTGCATGATATACTTTACTCTGGGAGGATGAAGACAAGGTAAAAAACACCCAGAGAGTTGAATTAAATAGCCATACCTCTTAATTTTGTGCAACAGACCTACCGTACATAAACACATCGATGCCCTTTATGAAAGGAGTATCTGGTAAAACAATGAACTCATTTAAAAATATGCTTGCGGGCTGGAAGTGTACAATGCAAGACTACAATGAAAGGTTTTACAAGCTAATATAAGGGATCTGTTACATAAACACATCTGTAGGTTAAACCGAAACAGATTTCACAAGACAATGGTGCACTCTCTAAAGAGAAGTTGCTTTTACAACAGTTTTTATCCTGAAACAGCATTAAACCGTTTCCATTGCATATCATTAGGAATTGAGATTTTTAAGTGTCATGCTGCTTTAGTAACTAGCCTTCAACTACTGTCACTGTGAAGTTGGAATTCTCTTTCAAAGAGTTACTATAATCCATCGAATTTCTTGAACTACTTCTGCACTGATGGCAACTCACTTCACATTCATTTTTCTTACTTTAGCTTGTCTCCCACTAACTTATTTTATTGTGCGACTTCAAGGTTATTTTCACCTCTGTATAAAAATCAATGAATACCATTCCTCTTTGCAAAACAAGCCAACTGTGGGAGAAAATTTACATTTTCCTCTATGAAGGACTAGAATTCAGGAGTCGCAACTCCTTTTTTATCTCCCGTGACTGCTTATTCCCAGGTTTCTTTCAAGCACCCACCTCCTTTTTCACCTCCACCTTTGACACGGGCTTGTTTATGACTTCACATTTCGGGGAACAGCCCACGTCTCTGCTTCGGAGAAGCAGAAATCCTGCTGGCAACGCTGTGTGGCTCAGAGGCAAAACAAGTGAAACTCTAAGAACTTCAAGTTAAGAGGGGGAGGAGGCAGGCAACAGAAATGGAGTGGAACTTCTCAGTGCTTTCTACACTCAGAGTATCATTAAGAACAAGATGCACTTTACTCCTGCTTCATACAGACTTTTCCTCCTCCTTTTATAAACATCATATTTGAGTCAACCATTTGCAAAATGAATAGTGAAAGCCTCAAAACTGCATTCTTTAGAGTGAAGCACTAATAAAACACATGTGAAATCCTTCAAGCGCATCAACAGAGAAATGCAAAGCATCAGAGAAACCCGTGGGAGTGCAAACTGCAAAACAGTTCAAGAAAGTTCACACCACTTCAGAACACCACAACTGTAATCAAAACATTTAAAAGGAAAACTAAGTGACAAACAAAAATACAAGCATCCCACTAGCATATTCACAACAGCTCAGACAACATCACCAAGTCCTGCCTATCTAAACATTAGTTCGCCCTTTCCAAAAGCCCTCCTTGGACACAGAATGTGTAAAATCTCTGCCTCAAATCTCACCTGCAGACTATGAGCCAGCCCACAGAAGCAGCAACCCAAGTAAATTCCTCCTCCTTAGATTATTACTAGTAAATACACTCTTTTGCTAAATACCACCCTCTGTAGGGGACAAATGATTGGCTCAACATGGGAAGGGGGCTTTATTGTCCCCATTCATTTCCTAAATTTTTCAACAATTGGAGCAGCAATTCCAGCACACCAACAACCCAAATATCAGCCATGAGCAATGCATACTGACGGGCAAGTTTAGACAACAAGGTGCCCAGCTATATTCAGGAAAGGCTTTTTGTGCTGTGAAACATTCTGAGCAAAGGTGAAGAAACTTCTCCTGCAAAAAGGCCAGGCTGTCGGAGGCCAAAACATGTTTTCACCCTCTTTCAAAGTATCAGAACAACAGAGTGAGCTCAGATGGTTATCTTTCCAACTTGTCAACACTTTGTATTTGGTACGCCAAGACATGTCACATCCACTTGATACGAGCTTAGGACAATCTTAAGGGTCAAATATCCGAGATACTCACAGACCTTGAGCTACAGGCAAAATGCAAACTTCAGGAAAAAAATATTAGGAAGGAGGCTGATGAATTCTGAGCACGCACAAGTGACAATGGAGGCATCTGGAACCACACAGACTGACTGATATTTCAAGACTGATCCTACCTTGACCAAGCAATTCTGACATCACATCTAGAGGTGGAGGATATTCACTACTATATAAAACTTATTCCCAAATTATGCTTATGCACAAAGTACAACTGAAACACTACCATGTGCTGTTTAATCCCATTTCAATGTTTATATCTTCCTTTCATCTCTGCTTTGGAATAAATCGACTCAAGTCTCCAGAGTAAAGCATTATATGTTATTATACTAAGGCTCAGTTGGCTTAATCAGTTTTTAAAACATATCAAACAAATGCACACAAAACTCGCTTTTAACAATGGTTTGATTTTAGAAAAAACAGCTGAAAGGTATTTTTAAATACAGCAATAATGCTTAATAAGTAGCCTTCACATAAACTGTGAAAAAGCCCCAAATTTATATTCATTGCATAAACCCCTAGTCTCACTACTTTTTAAAAAAAGCATTTAATTCATTTTTTTCCTTACTTACAAAAGTAAACAGACTTACAATGACAGTTAGCTTAAAAACATGGGAACAACATATTGATTCTCTCCTGCACGAAAAGAAAAATTAGTGAAAGAACACGTGATTTGAATGCAGGGAAAAATTATATACATTATATTTTGTTTCTATAGGAAACTTGCTCATTAGTACTTGGATCTTCAAATAAAAAAGTAAAAGGCCTAATATAGAACTTTATTTCAAACTTAAATGTGTGCAATTTACATGCGCAACATTAGTGTACACCACTTCAACCGTGCAAAATTTTTGTTTCCATGCCATTATTTTACTGGGGAAAAAAGAAACACTCTCACGTTTTAATCTGTTTAAAGCATGATTTCATTTAGCCCTTTACTTTTTCTTTTAATTAATTAGATTGCCAGTCTAAACATGTCTACTATTTTAAATCCTGATTAGTTTCTTTTTATGCATATCAGTTCAGATTACATGTCCAATTTTTGCCAAAACTCCCAGACATGCTGGAAGTCACACAGTTACAAACTACATCAGTATTGTTTACTGTCTGGATTTCTTGTACATTCTACAGGCACAGGAGTACTTATATTTTCTTCTATACGTTCTTAAAAGATTGACTAAATCTGAAAATCAATGTTCATCTGCTTTGTTTCTATTAAAAGCAAGTGAATACTTACTTCAGAAATTGTAATAATTAAGCCCACATCTAACCTGAGTAAACCAGTATGAAGTTAACAAATAAGCAATTATTTAAAACAATTTCAACATAGGCAAGGTTTTATTATTTTAAAAACAGATTAGCTGCTCAGAGCCAACCTCCCCCAAAGAACTGTGACATTTTCAAGGACAGCAAATTTTCCTAGTCCAAGCATTACTCCTACACTAGTATAGTGCTACTTCCTGCAATTCAGTCACAAAATGGATTCTCCCTTTTGCAAAGAGTAAGAACATGATAGATTTCAACAGCTTTTCTTTTCCTTTGTCGTAGCTGGAACAAAACCTTTTTGATTTTCCCAAGAAACGCAACGGGCAGTTGAAGATGGCAACAAATACCTTCCAGACACACGAGTACTAGAGGACATGAGAAGGGATTACATTTTTATCCTCAGTATTTGCAATTTGGATGTAAGTTCATAAAAACAGGAAGCAAGAAATTCAAACATCGAAAAGAAACACCAATAATCAGGCATAGTTTGACATTTCCTTGGTTAAGATGCAAATCTTAGGTCTTGAACGTTAAACTTCATGGACACAAACAATTATGAGATCCTACACAGTCCTGTGACTTAAACATGGCTAAGTAGAAAAGCATGCCTTTGACACAACATATAAGGTTAAACATCATTTATCTCACACAGAACGACCAGAGAGACTAAGGGTTCAAAGGACCACTTGCTTATAAACAACCTACTCAATTTTTGTTCCCACTGAAAAAAAATGTCCAAAGCAATTAGTTCAGTATCAACACCGAATTTGACCTCAGGCTAAAGCTATTGGAAACACTTGCATATAATTTTCAGTCCTACCTAGTACTAACACATATAGCCTTGGACAAATACACTACAATTTATAAATAAACTTATATTTTACATAACGAAAAGTCTGTAACAAAAAGCAGCCTTTAGAATATATCATATTCATACTAAATGCAAGTTAATATTGTATATCTGCTTTACAAAAACTGTGAGAAATCTTAAAATTATGACGAATATTGCTCAGCACTTGCATTTGCTCTGCTGGATGAAGGCAAAGGGAGAACTCCCAAAAAGTTTAGCAAAGCTATTTTTTAATACAACACTACTTTTGTGCTTTTTTTATTTATAAACAGGTTATTTTTTTACATTTGTGTGGCTACAGCACCAAAGCTAGGAATAATAAAACAATCTGGGCGATAAACTCTCAGAAAATATCAAAAAGGATGAATTCTTACAATCATGAACTCATATAATCTCACTGACAATTGGTTCCTAGAGTCACGTCTGTTTTCCAGGATCTGATACTGGTCTTTGTTAGAGGCACGGATACTGAACTGCAAGCTGCTACGTGAAGCCATAGAGCACAAAAATACAGACAAAGTAGTATGCAGGACACAAAGGTCTCAAAGGTTCTTTTGTCTGTCTTGATAATTTAGGACACGTTATACCAAATACACTACAGTAGTTTTAAAAAAAAAAAAAAAGTGTGAAATACCATCTTCCCAGATCATTGGCACATTTTCCCCTAAGAAAATACCACCAGCAATAAGTATCAGTATTTTTAGTATAAGCAAGACGCATATATAGACAGATAATACACACACACACACACATCAGTATTACAATGGAAGGCAACTAATGACTTAATGTCTGAAAACCAATTCTTCTCATCTACAGTGTTTTGAGCTATGGATAACTATTAAAAAACCACCTCACCTTCACATAACAAAAAACATGTAACAAACTGAAAAAAAAAGTGACTGGGGAGGAAGAAGTAAGAGCAGAAGGGTTGGGATTTAAATTGTTTAATTTACCCTTACTCACCAGGAGATTCTCCTGACACATCCGGAGCTTGAGCTGTGTCTAAAGAAGAAACCACACTGACAGCATTCGTAGGAATACCCATAGCAGCTGTAGCAGAGGAAATGGTTGATTTCTTCGGTGGTACAACAACACTCCTAGGTGAAGACAAAAACTTAGTAAATAATACTGTATGAAGGTTCACACATCATGATCCTTGTTTACACATTTAGTATACACACGTCTGTGACCTGTAAAAGTACCATTCCTTCTCTATTCTCTTTTTCCATCATCTCGGGCAATCTACTTTATCCTCAAGAACACTCCACCCTCGTTTAGATTTTACGGTACTTGGATATCTCATCCAGTTCTGCAAAATCCCTGACAAACAAGCACACAGTTAGAAGATCAGCAGGATAAGTGACCTGCAGGTAGGTATCACTTTTCACTTTAGTTTCCCCAAGATCGGGTTTTAAACTTCAAGCAGCTATTTATAAAGAGATATCACAGTACTCAAAATGAAACCTTTAGGTAAATTATCAGTGCTGAAGGTTGCCTTGACAGTATTCTATTTCTGGTATTCTAATGCAGAACAGAAGACCAATTGAAGAAGGATATACTATAGCTGAAAACACCCTAACCCATACCTGCGTGCACACACAAACATTCACACATCTTAAAAATATGGCTAAGGGCATGAATTTGAGTATATCTCATCAAACAAGTTTTAGGTATGTAACAAATCAAAGCATTCTTTGGAGTTGAAGAGAGAATCTCCACCTTTTATACAAGTTAAACGTCAGGCCTCATAGTCAGCATTAAAGATTACACAAGAGGAAAAGATGCCAAGTGACAAGCTAGGCATGGAGATTTATGTCACACGTTACCAAGACATCTATTTATGCTATACCATTTTCAATTAAATTGTAGTACTTTATTCCAAATACCTAAAAGGCCTTGTTAAGCATACATTAAAGGCATTTTTAATTGCAAGTTAGCTCCATAAACATGCAAAAACCCTGCTAATGAGGTAAAGGGTACAGCTGATATATAATGCACTCCCACAGCAGCGCTTACTTTTAATTACCCGGTGTTAACCATAAGCCGAAAGTCTTCAACATTCAATTTATTTAATCACATCTTTTGTTGATAGTACTATAACTACACACTGAAAGTATTCCCTTAATAGCTTTAAAATATTCATTTTCTAAATAAAGTAACTTAGAAACTTGACCCAAATTCAAGTGCGGTAATAACAACCAAAGAAGTTCTGTCAAATATTTCTAAAATAGGTCTTGCTAGAACGGGGGAAAAGAACTGTATTTGACTCCTTTCTTCAGTCCAAAGGATGTCACAGAAGCTAGGCCACGTTACTGATTAAATCAACTCTCCTTAACGGCAGGAGTAGGCAGGCACCATACTTGGAGGCAGTACATGTCATATCATTATAAGGGTGACTGCTAATGTTAACTATACATTAAAAAAATAGAAGCAACAACACCTGAGCCCCAAGTCAAGATATTGTGCCTAAATCATGAACTTTGCTCCTATGTTCATGTCGGTTTCCCTGAAACACGAACAATGCACTAAAAAAAAATATAATTCATATATGTATACTATCTTCTAAATTATAGCCACATTACCAGTTAATTTTGCATCACCCAGCTATAAGGAAGGGATCTCTTACCCAAGATTCTGTTAAATTCACTGTCTGGAAACTGTTACTGGTATTCTATAACGCACATTCAAATATCTAGAAGGGGCTGGGAAATCAGTACACGTTTACTGAGTACAAGATGTACCCACACATAGTAAACTTTTGGACCTTTCCAATTCTGATTCACGATCCAGCACTGAAGCCCAGGTGTGTTCCTTTACAGCTTTTAAGTTCTTTTACTGCAGAGCTATCCAGTTCAAGAAATAGCGTTCAGTAATATTAAGCCCAAATTGTACATATATTACATACCCAAATATTACATATACGTGTCTGTTCATGGGGACTCTGAGATCTCAGCGCACAAGCTGGGAGTATTTTTTTGCACGACCACTAAGTTAAACAGCAACAATTACCCATTTGCTGCTAACACACACATGATTATATTGGATGCAAGGTGATATGGGAGAATGTTTAGCAACAAATTTGGGTGCACGTGTAGAAGGCAATTGTGCACACACAGGTAGTGTCTGTTCAAAACATATCATTCATACAATTAATTTTAAATTGGAAAACACCAAATTACCTTCAGGGCATAAAAACAAATCTCCTCAAGAAGTTTTCTGTTTCCAGGGAGTGAAGTCAATCAATCAGAATTGTCTCAAAACATCAAGTCAGAATAGCTGTGTCCTCTGAATGCCTCTGAACGCCACTGACCCTACTCTCTGACTCTACTAAGAACCCCAGGAACTACAAAACAGGTAGTATTTTAAGCCACAAAGGGCAAGCCAGACCCACCCCTTAAAGAAATTTTACATAAATGGCTGACCTTTCACTAATTTTATATATATTAGAACCACCCTGTTTCAGATGAAAATACAGAAATGAACATGCTGGAAGGATCAAGAAGGAATTTTAGAATAGGAGTAATTTTTAGCACTACTACAAGAGGCTCCTCGCAGGGCAAGCAACAGTTCTGGAACCGGATGAGAGCAAGGAAGCCTGTGTGCCCACAGAGCTGGTACCTTAACACTCTTCGTCTGCAGCGGACAATGAGTGGAGACAAAAGAAATCCCAGCTACAAGAGTGTTCCGTGTTCTGTGCTGTTTCTGACCCAACACTATATATCATCCTTCCTTCCTGTAAACTTCCACTGACCTTCAGCATGCTTAAGTGCAGTTGCACTGAGGGAGTAGTTTCAGCAAGTTGCCAGACTCTCTACAGCTACCCAAGGAGAGGTGCATTCAAACAAAGGAATTAGACATTTTTATTTTTCTTCTCCTCCCCCCGGGCTGTAACAGACAGCAGTAAATGACCACAATAGTACCTTCTGCCTTTTAAGATCTTTTGTATACCTTCTCACCTTCAAATCTGTAGAAGCTTGGGAATACAAATGCAGCTGCTAATCTCATCTTCAGTAACGTACTTTCCATAAAGTATATAAAAAGGAATTATATTCTAACATTTCCATTATAATGTTCAGTATCTAGCAATGGCATGTGCTTTAAGGAAGACACTCTGATTATTAGCACGAGGAATATGGCACGAATACACACAGCTGCAAAGTAGGGCTGTTAGCAAGCTTTTATTTTTTAATTACCCAACATCTTTCCTTTTACTTTGATTCAAGGAATAAAAATGACTAAGTACAGGTTTCAGACTTTGAAATATAGAAGAGCATACACTGCCCTTATGAAGAGTACACATGGGTGTGCACGTGTGTTCCAGACACAGCCACCGCATGCTTTGAGCAAGAGACACCGAATCTCACAAAATTTTCTGACAAACTTAGGTTATTTATCATATCCCACTGAAAAAAAATGTTTTAGCTAAAACAAATTTAAAAATTAAAAAAACCCAAACCAAACCTACTTCATAAATTCTGATGTTTAAAGGTCATGTTAGATCTTGGTCCCCTCTGTTACAAACTTGCTTAAGGAATCGGAGTGTTCATGATGCACCACAGCCAAAGACTTCTGCTGTGCTCCATAACTATTCGGTAAGATAAAAGGCAACAATACAGGGGCTGCAGAAATCGCTGCTTCACATTAAAAAAAATCTGAACCTTGGAAAAAAAACAGAGTCTTTGAACAACTCGCCATAAAGTTGTTTCCTAGCTTCAGATTAGTTCTGAACAGAATTTATTTTAGATAGTGATCGTCAACAGTCAACTGAAACGATTCCGATTTTTCCAGCCAAAATAAAATAACCGGGATTTCTGGTGAGGAAAGAAGGTCCCTTTCTCCTGACAGCTGTATCAATCTGAAGCACACAGCCAAAGGGCTGGACATTGTCCAAAAACATGATGTAAAGAAACCTTAAGGCCTAAACGTACTTTCTCTCTGTCTTCTGGTTAGTCACCATGACTTCTGATTCAAAAAAGCCTTAAAATAGTTCAAGAACACCAAGGTATGAAAGGTTCTTCAAGGTACGAAAGTACGGCTTGGCAACCACATACAGTTTCATATTTGCTACATACTGGAAAGCAAATTAAGACATTTGAAGCAGAAGCATTGGATCATGTTTCTACATTTACTTTCTGAAATTCAAACATCTTTCCTTCTTTGTGTAGCAATGTGATATTTTCTCTGAATATTTAGGTGGAAATGCAACCATGTTCAGACAGAAATATTTGCCATTAACCATCAACTTTCCTTTGTGTTCTTCTTTCAAAAGATTATTTACATGCTAATGAAAGTAAAATGAATGCAACTGGCAGAAAGAATGTATGTCAGAGTAGAAAATCAAGATTAAATATTGTAGTAAATAAACTATGTAGAAAACATTGAGTGTTTAGCACATTATTAAATCTGGTAAATTTGCCAGAGAAGCGTCTAAAAAATTAATGTGTTTTCTACTTATCTCAAGAAATAGAGCACTTGCTTTTAAAGAGTACACAGATAAGACAGTCACTTTTTGTAGCGAAGCATTTCTTTAGAAGTTAAATATTGCTACATATGTGGATAAAATAGTCACGAATAAGCGGCCTCAGAGCGTATTTCCTTAGATCTACAAAAATAATATATTTTTTAAAATATCTGTAATCGTGCATTAATTTCATCAGAATAACAAGGTACATTAAGCAACCTCACACACGGGTAGACATGTGTCACAGGGAAGAAAACTGCCAATATGTTTTACTCCTCAACATTCACATTATCACACCATTTCAGTTAACTCTACACTTTTGGGCTACATTTGGTATTATAACATCCATTATCATAATATTCAGATGCAGAAGAGAAATAAATTAGAAAAATTGCACAAAATATATTCTTAATGTGCATTTCAAGCTGACCTCAAGCACTAGAGTAAAAATGATAGTTTAGTTGCCTCATTTACATGACTATACTAGATGTTTGCCTTTTGTAATTTAGAATCAAATATTTAAGGTTTAAAGTAGGAATTTACAGCACGTGAACTGATAAACGTAGGTCAGGCACAGTGAGAACTAGCCACTATAAATACTTCTTAGCCAGAAGGTCAGTGTGTTATTAGTCCCAATTATGCTGAAGCGTAAGAAGCCTTCGTGTTGCAGACAATTATTCACTGCTGAATGAGCACAGACCACTGAGCTGAACACTGACTTCCATCACAGACAAAGGCTTACACAATAACGATCTATTCTGCCAAATTCTATAAGGATTTACTTATTGAAAGCTTTCCGGGTTTCAGATCACTGACTCTTCTCTTTCAACAAAAAGATACAAAATATCTATAAATATCTCCTAAATTTTGAGTAAATTTTCCTAAATATTTATTTTTTTGAAGTTGGCAAGTCTGCAACTGATTTAAAATATATTTTAAGTTACAAATTTTCCTTGGGTGTGAGTCAAATATTCCTAATACCACATGGGTCAGGGCAAACCGATGACCTCACTATAATTTAAAAATACTTACGTGAGCTCTAATTCCTCCTGACACACAGGAATTTATACAGATTTGATTCTTAGCATTCCATTTTTTAGCATTGAACAGCAACACAGGTGACAGTTTGTTTCCCTATGGGATAATGGTTTCAATTCAAAACCAAGAGAAGTTAGTCTTGTGCCAGGCTACCCGAGCGATGCCCGCTGCAGGGTCCTACGCAATGAGCAAAAGAACAATAAAGCGGATCAGAGACTTATTGTTACCTCTACTTTACTTTGTGAGCCAGGAAAGCAGCCTGCCACCTCAGTGTCATTCTATGGGCTCTGCTGTCTGGAGATGATACCCATTCTCTTATATCTCCCTTGAAACACCCAAGGAGAAAGGAAGAATAAGAGACTCTCAAAACCGTGAGAGATCAAAGCGAGGGGCGGGGGGGGGACAAGAGATGATAGAAAGAATACAATCAATTTTGTAAGAGACTTTTAAAATCAGCTTGGTAAGGAAAAGACTCCAAATGGTTTGCCTCTCCAGCTCCTGCAGAATTGCAAATTCTTGATGTGCTGGAAGAGCCGAGCATCACAGCGTACGCGCTTTGATCTACAGAGCCCCCATGCTCATCTTCCCTCTCTACCCGTACCTGGTAGACTTAATCCGGTCAATGATGAGTTTATTCTTTTTACATTTGAGGCCCAAATTAACAAAGTCTAAAATGTATTCCTTCCATATAAAAAAAAAAAAAAAAAAGGACTTTGATTAAATTTAACTGAAATACCACAACCACCCATTATTAAGGGTAAACATAAGCTGAGCCAAACTAAGCAGCTTATAGATGATGTTCCAAAAAGATAAACAAGCTTATTAACTTATCTGTTCTGTAAGTTTCAGCTTAGCTGCAGATTTAAGCTCTATGGTACAAGACCAGGATTTAAAAGCCCATATTCCTCTAAACCCTCAGCCATCAGCTTTCTATACTGACACAACTATCAAATGTTTCCACATAGAGCAGAAGACAAGGTTTTATTTTAAATTAAAGAGTAAAAATGGCAAGTGATAGGTTATGGGTTTTATTAGACTAACTGAAGAGAAATGACATTTCCATTTTTTTAATCCTAAACTTTTTGGTTAATGATACTTCTGTTTTATTTAAATTTACTTGCAATAGCCCCCCCTCTTTTTCTGCAAGATTACTACAAAATATGAAAACTGCTGCTTTAGGAGACACTGAAATTGGAACATTAATTTATGTCCCGACAGATTTTGGGGAAAAGCCAATGCAAGTCTTGAACTTTATCCTGATAAACCCCTGGCACCCACTAATCACAAGATTGCATCTTCACAGAAGATAAGGGGAAGATTTTTGGCATGGGAATGAACACATACACCTAGTTGTTTGCAAAAGGCTTGCAACCTGGCAGCCTTTCAGTAAGGTTTCACTCACATAGCTGTTACTGTATACTCTCCAGCTATGGCTGGGAAGTTGATAATCCTTAAGATATGAGGAGAGTTTTGATTTCTGACACAGCATTCCTGAGATAAATTCAGGATCAGAGAGATGCTTTGAAATTCCCAGAGATACCCCACTGGTAAACTGCTACACGGGAACAACTTTTAACAAAGTGTCTTTAAAAAGAAAAGAAAAGAAAAAAAAAAAGTTAACTTGCAGAACTTGTGTTTGCCATCAAACAATATATTAAATGTAAACCAGACACAGAAAATAAGAGAGCATCTCAAAGCCTGTTTTCCCAAACTTTTGCAATGTACCTCAGTATTTGTCTACCCCAGAGGTAAGAGCTACTATTTCCAACTCTATTACAGCTTCTTGTAAAAAAGGTTTTTCTTTCCCTGATACAATCCCTTTCCCCTGTTGTCACTAGGTGTCATTTTGGCATGTAAGCTTGTATTTTCAGCAGAGTCACACTATTTAAAGATACAGTCACCTTCAAGTGGTCACGAAGCTTTCCCATCTATATAATTTTAAATATAAATGTTTCATATACACAGTTATTCTGTACTTTTGATTAACTGGTTTGTTAGCTAGTTAGCAACATGCCTTTATCATGAATTGACATATTTACCATAGATGCAAGATTGTGCACGTCACCACCAGATGCTAATTGACAAGAGGTAACATTTCTACATCACTAAGTACACTTTTGTCTACTTGACATACCCACAAAAGGAAAGAAATGAAAAATTAAGCCACCTGGAAAGACAGAGCCACTGACACTGCAAGGTCACGTGCAACTGCTGAAGGACAAAATATTTTATACTAGTTCATGACCTTTTCCTCACATTTCTAGCACCACCCACTACACACAAAAAGTCATAGGAAACTAATAGCCGCAAGTCGTCACCGTAGAGCAGCCCAGATAGCTACACAGCCCCCTGCCCCTCCGTTCCCATGGACAGTGCCGTCTGCTGCTTCAGCCCGTGCACCCCGCTTTCACTCCTCGGTATATATTCCCTCACCGGACTAGCTTCCTCGCAGTATCTGATGCAGTAATTCTGCCCCAAGGTTAAGCGAGAGAATGCTGAGAGTTACAAACGGCTGGCAATTTAGAGGTGGGAAAAGGAGAGAAGAGTCCAACTGGCACAATGTGGGACTAGAAAAGTAAAAGGGCAAAAAACCAAGTAGTTCAACTTTTCAGTGACTTGCTTTACAAAACACACTGCAATTTATAGGTTTTGGGGTTTGGTTTTTTTTTTTGAGTGACTTTGTAACTATACAGAAAAAAGAACACAGAATTGCAACTGACTGAAGGGGTGCTACCAATGCCCAGTATGCCACTAGTGTATGTTATCAAATTAAATCACACAGTTGCCTCTGATAAGAAAGTTTTGCAGGCGTAATCTACCTAGTCAGTTATTAGGACTGCAAGCGCCCAGTTACTTCCTGCCTAGTTAACGTGCTTCACACCAATTCAATCAGATTGGCACAAGCAGTTTGAGCAATAGCTAAAAAATAATTCCTAAATGCAACATGGACTTCTGTACCAGATCTCCAGACAAATGTTACTTTGCTGTTCAAATCTCTACTGCTCAGCAATGAACAACAAGAATTTCCTGAGGAAAAACATTAGCCACTGACTAAAACATTACACTATTCCACATCAACCGCCTGCCTGCTGCAAAGAGAGACGACAAGCCTCAATGGGGAGGTGCTAAAAGCACTTGGGCGGCAGCAAGGAGAGAGGCGTGACAAGTTCTAATCCAGTGTCCCTCTTCTCCCAATTTTCCCCCTCTGCCACCATCCTCCTACTGCTCCCAAAACCAAGTTCTCCTGTTTAGCAGCACAAGCAGGACACGGTATTTACTTTGAGACAAGAGCAAGGGGGCCAAATGCTAGCATTCACCATCTGTGTCTAATCTAGCCAGACAACCACCACCATCTCTTCCCCCACCAGTGATACGGCAATCTGAGCTGAGAAGACGTGTTGTGACAGCAGCATCCATACCATTTCCTTGGGCCATCTAGGTTTGCTAGTTTGAGCATGGCAGTCATGGACTGCAAAGACATCAGAGCCAGAAGAAGTTCAGGAATAAGCAGAGGATCAGATACTGGTATGGTAACAAGGGATCTCCTTGCACCAGATCGACTGTAGGATTTCTGGATGTGACCAAGGCTTTTCTAGAGGCAGGAATACAAGTGTTCTGGGATTTTTTCTCTTGTTCTTCGTTTTCTTTGTTGGTTTGGGGAATCCTGAAGAGGTAACAGTCAGTAAGAGTAGTAAAAGACAATCTGATCTCCTATACTTTAGGACAGACAAGGAGCTAATGAGACTGACATGTAGGGGACACCAAAATTATTATCAGGAAATAGGATAATTTATTGGCCTTCTTACCATATTGCTTCTGAGCTATAACATGCACGGAGACAGAAGAGTTAACTCTTATAAAGGGGGGCTGGCTTCAAGACTTTCAAGTATAACCCAATCACCAGTTATTTTTCATTTCCACAGCCTTTTTTGGCACAACATAGCATCCCATGAATTGCAGAGTGTACCTTCAGGATGAACCTATGTGACGTCCGTCATCAAAGGTTCCACTTATACATCAAAGCATCTTGATAATATAAAGTACTAGACGACACCGTACATGAGATCTGGTGAACTGAAATGTGAATTTTTCTGTTCCTCACAGATATCTTAAGCAAAATGAAATAGCCCAAATATTTCAGAAGTTATATTACCTGTCAAAGGAATGGAACTGTACAGGCTGTTCAGCAGCTCCATCGCCAAGGACTCCAAGGAAGGTTGGTGGCAGAAGAGCAGCATCCACTGCAGTCCCATCAGCTGGTGTGCTTACCAAGCTTCTCAGGATGTCCTTTACATTGACATTTTTTGCGGCTGGCACAGAAGTTGCAGGCTTGCTATCCTCAGTTTCTGTCTCACTTCTGCCCTCCTGAGACTTATTTACTTCTAATGAGAGTGTGGATAGTACTTCACTGATTGCATCTGGACCTGCACTGACATTCAGAGGTCCTGCTTCAGCAACACTCCTAGAACTGTTTATTTGCCCTGAAGCTGGTTCCTCCCCAAGACCAGAATCCCTTCTTCGTACAGATGCTGTACTTTCTGAATCTTCAGTGGTGGCTGAAGCACCGAGAGCAGCAGATGGGTTTTCCACATCTGTTCAAATCAAAAACAGAAAACACATTTTAAGTTCATTTACAGGATTGCATTCACCACATTGCTCCTAAAGAAGTCACACCAATAGGCGACAAGTGAAATAACACGGCTAGAAGTATTTCCTCTTGCCTACCGAGAGATTTAGTATTATCTGTAAGTATTTAATGGGAAACATAGAATAGAAAAATTTCCTTCCAATTTCTGAGAAGCCTGAGAACTTATCACATCCAAAAATTTAGAAAAGAAAATAGAAGATATTGACTCAAAAGTCAGAGAATGAAAATTAATTGATTGCCCTAGAGAAGAACAGGAGAAAGAATTCCATCTTATAGTGGATATAAAAAGCTGCCAGTCTATGCTTATGCATACTTAACCTTACACTAAATAGTAATGTTGCTGCAACAATCATTTGTGAATACTTAGCTACTTCAGTGACATTAACCACCTCTATATGGCTAAATCAACATATAGATTAGGCTTTTCTCAGATCAGAAAAAGACACACACAAATACTGAAGCAAATCGCATACCATAATGTTTTTAACTTAAATAGTTACAGTGAGCATATTTCTATACAATCTCACATGGACTTCTACAGAATTTTAAGACGCATAGCCACATTATTTCATTTGGCCAAATAATTAACGGTTCACCTGTAGTAGAAGTTTCATTATTTTCATTCTCTGATTCCTTGAATGACTGGCTATGGTTTGGTGGTCGCCTTTCATTCTGGGGTTCCAGTATATCTCTGTATTTCGAAACCATGAGCACAGAAATAAAATATACAACAGCCAAAGCCAAAAACTGAGCCTGTTTACTATCCTCCTGTAAAGAAAGGACACACACAGATTTTTCCATTACAACTTCAGCAGCACATTTATTTTTCTGTAAAGTATGCCCAGCGCTACCATAAACAGACCAAAAGTAAGCCGATATGTCAACAATGAAAGAACAATAATCTCTAGTCACAGTTTGTCTCACCTATAAAACTAGGGAATACAGCAATTGTATTCAAGTGGCACTAATACTTCCATTTTTCATTTATAAATATGACAGCTTTGACTAAGGCTGTGGTTTTTGACTACATGCTTCGAATTAGTGCAGGGACTAGGTCCCCTTTATTTATTTACAGGTGTTTCCTCTATCACATTTCCTCAAATGTGCCAAGATATTAACAGCACATGCTGTGAAGTACAACCAGGCAAGCGTATTCAACAACACTGTAAAAGCATTTATGAACTATTAAAAATTAATGAAGGAAGTGGAACAAATGCCAGAACCAGTGTTAACGTTTTATTTCATCATCAGATTGTCCAGGTGGATGCACTGTGTAAAATTTCAACAAGAATTGGTAAATATGGATTTGTACTACAGCTGTAACTTTATGAAGACATGGTAAGAAAATCTTAAAAACATATTTTAATATGACCCATGCCAGGTACCTCCCTAGAGTACTCAGTCACTCCTAGTGAAACAGGGGAAAGAACCATGCCGCAGATCTGACTAGACATTATGACTTAGCCTAACCCTGTATCTTTTGGCTGTTGAAGGAAGAAAAACTTTGTACACTTTGGGATCGCAGAAGTGACTAGTTGGATCCTCACTGACCAACTGGTAAGAGAAAGAGTGTTTTGGGAGTTTTTCCCTCCCTCATTTACATAGGGGTTCAGGTCACATTCAATTTTTCCCTCTGAGCAGTTCCAGAAAGTAAGTTAAACTATAAAGCTCATTTTATCATGACTGTAGTGCCTACCGAAGCCCCACATTCCATGAAGAGTTCTTTAATAAGCTGGGAGAAGTTTATGACATGTTCTCTATTAAGAGCTAGGTAACACAGCTGGATCCTATCTGTTACACTGACGAAACAACCTATATTCCCCTCGGCTCAACCAAAATCCTTAACTTTCATAGAACAAGACAGTAAACTATTAACAGGTTAGCATCAGGCAAGCACAGTGCAAGATTTGATGGAGCTCTCCCACAATGGTAAGGATTATAAAGAATTTTGTTGCTAGATGAATTTTTGTGAGACAGTTTCCAACCGTACTTTCAAGTTGTGATCTAGTGAACTAACACTACCCCTTCCCTTATTTTTTCTGCTAGAGGTTTGTAGAGATCCTTGAAATAAAGGCCAGATGCTACTGGAAGTGCCACTACCAGTAGTTAAGTGGAATCCACCCGAGTTCCTCCTACACAAGTTCACAATTCTATGTGCTGAACCCAGTGTAAGAGAATGCATGCAAATTAAACAAAATATTTAGATGCAAGTATAAGCAGCTTAGATAAAAACTATTCCAAAAATAGATCTTTTAAAGTCTACTTTTTCCTCACAGCTCAACACAGTAGCCAAAAAGCAGACTTACTACATCATTTTACATTTATTTGTGAAACAGAAAACCTGGGGGGGGTTAGACATGCAAAAAAGGCAAAGGTTATGTGTGCATACTGTGCTTTTTTTTTTAAAGAAAAAAATGAGTATACAAAATGTGCTTGATTTTGAAGATTACATCATTAAGATTAATTTAGTTGCCATCAGTATGGAAGATTCACTTCCTGTTACTCTTTTGCACACTCATACTGACGTAGGGGTTGAAAGAAGCTTGTCTCGATCAATAATTGCTGTAAAGATAAAACCCAAAGATCCTTCACTATTCTGGACAGAACAAAAGTCACTGTGTAAATCATTATACTTGCTAAATAGTCCAATTATTGTAAAATAAGTTCTGGTGTCCAAGCTTGTGGCCGCCAATGACTCATAGCCATTATAGCTGCTGTATTTGCTTACAAAGGGGTTTTTTTTGTAAGCAATCAATCTCAATTTCCTCAATATCAGCTATAAAGTTGCTGACATAGGGCAAAGATATTTTTAGTCAATTCAAGACTAAAAAAACATATGCATATTTACAGCACATGCACACAAATTGGTTCCTCTGAGGGGAACTAAAGGAATTAGAGATGACCTCTAATTTCTAATTAGCTAGAATGATACTAATTTTTCAAAAAGTATAAACAAACATCTTTGTGATACATAGTATACATAGACAAACCGTTTATGTACAGCATGTGAAAGTATATATTTGTACTAAACACAGCATATTTAATATACAATAGGCAGAATTCCAGAGAATCAGCTCTTAGGAACTCACCAAAGGACCTGATCAGCAGGCAGCAATTTTCACCTCTCCCTCTTTCCAACCCCAAATGCTACAACAGCTGTAGAGTATTATGTGTTCTTAAATACCACAGTATTCAGTTTTTGCAAATTCAATTTTACCAAACTGCATAACACATATAGCAAGTGTTCAGCAAACAGAGATATACAGAAATCTAGCTACAAAGAAAACAGTGTTATTTATAACTTACTATATCTCTGAACACGACTGCGCGGAGTCTGTTAATATCCATATCCTGCAGAAGTCTGTCATGGTCTCGTATTGGAGAAATGCCACCAGTCACAATGTCCACTGGACTCTATTAAAAAAAAAAAAAAGCACTTTGTTTCAGATTCTGTTTTTAAAAGCATTCTACCAAGAATCATTAAGTGTGTAAAATCACCCACTGTACATCATATTGTCATTACTAGAGCACAAAGATCAGATATGCATTTCATCTTTAGAGGGGAGAAAAAAAAAATCTGGCAAATTCTTGTGACAGATTTATTTCTCTGTGGAAGGTTAAATATGTAAGCGTTAAATTCACATCTTGGAAAAACTACTTCAGGATTTCCAGTGTTCATGCCCTTCAGCTCTATTACAGTATCAGTAGTGCAGTTATAAATATAAAAACTTATCCCTCTGTACAGAGTAATAATTACTGACTTCTGTGCTCCTGAATGTGGCCTTATACTTGCCTTTGCTGCAGACTTTCCTGTTCCTGTAAAGCCCTGTGCTGCTTTTTGGTTCTTCCCAACATCTGCAATAGGCTTCATCTGTGCATGCTGCTGACACTCCAAGCAATTTCTTACTGCTACCGCACATACTTGAAGGGAAAAGAAACGTTAAGAATTACTCTGGGAAATAGTATTCTTTATATCCCTTAGAGAAATGTATAGTATCTCTTTATCACTCCAACTAAAAAGTTTAAGCACATCAGTAAAATGGTATTTTGCTGCCATAAATTTTAAATAGTCACAAAACAATTCTCAAAATTTTTTAATAATTTATAACTAATAATTAATACTAAACTATTAGAACATGTATGCTGTATCTCACGGATACTTCGAGGTGAGTTAACACCCCCCATTGAAATTCTACCATGCATACAACCATGGGGCAGGGAGGGTGAAGACAGCTAAATTTCACAGATTAGCAAAGAATGAAGACCAGTGATACAGCAGTGAAACAAATGACGTTTGCCTCGCGATGCTCTGTTACTCTTGGACTAAATGTTCTGAAGTTACACAATTTATTTTTGTAGCTTCACAATTGCACCTGTGTAATCTTCTAATATTATTTTCAAAGGAAAAAAGAACTACCCCACCTCTATACCTGCTTGCATCCCATAAATCTTGTTCTACCTGCACAAAGTTTTAATTGCCTAGAAAGGGAGAGGAAGGCTAGTTACTGTTGAGGCTCTGAGCTGCTCTGCCACTCATGCAAATTAAAGTTTTCGTTACAAAAAGTCTTACAGCATGCAACTAGCATGAATACTCTCTTCCTATATTAAACCGAACCCAGTTATGACCTTGTATGTTCTCACGTCCAGAACAGTCATTACTCTTTTAGGTAACGACCGCTTCCTTTCAACCCAGTTTGATGCAAACATACCATAATACTGGATACAACTACTGCCCGATTTGAACCCTACTCTTTCGAAATTTGTATCTCTAGTTTTCACCATACTTTCATCTATTGACCTCAAGATTTAAACCTCTTTTCTACACATTGTAAAGGTTCGTGTTTTTGTATATAGTACAAGATTTCTTTTTCTTAAAGCTGCTATATTCTCAGACTTGACTATTTGGGGAACTTTGGCAAAAGACACAGCTTCATGGATAAAATGAAAACATGCAACCACAACAGTCAGGCTACCAAACTTAATTTATTTTATTTACACTTTTTGAAGAGGAAAAGAACCCCAGGTATATGCATTGCAGAATACGATAAAAGTAGAACAGTAAAAGATCCCAATGCTTCTTTGACTAAATTTAACCTTGATTTTAAAAAATTAGAGAAAAAATAAACTAATGAATGCTGACTAGTAACAGCAAGCTCCTACGCTCATTAAGTGGCTTTATTTGCTTACCCAAACGAAGACATTGTCTCAGAATTCCTCCAGATGACATATTTTTCTCAGACTCAATTTCAGTGAAACCAAGAGAGCTTGCAAAAATTAGCACATCCACAAGGTTGATTAATCTCTGGAGAAATGTTAAAGATGCTTCTACTGAAAGTCCTTGAGTTGGCTCAATATTCTCCAGTTCATGCTACACAGAAAAATTGAAAGCAACATTTACTTCTTCACAAAGGTGATATTCCTACAACTTAAATGAAGAAAAACGTATGCTGGAAGTCCATTCTCAGTCATATTCCAAAGTAGTAATTAGTCATATTCTAGGAACAATCATTAGTATTGGGATTTAATCCCATTCCAGACCACTGTGGGACAACGAAGTTACGCAACTTCTTTTTATGTTTTCAGGCAAAGAGGCCAGGCACCCAATTTATCTTAGGGAAAGCATCGAGGTAGCAAAAGGAGGAAAGAGATGCTTGTGGAAATATCCCACACGCACTCCTGTTTCCCAAAAGGAGAGATGTAATAGTTAATAGACTGCATAAAGAAATGCATCCTACCACAAGTGATAAATTTTCAAATAAAAATGAAGTTCCTTACAGTAGCAGACGTGGCAGCAGAAAGCAATGGCAATATACCACCACAAGCCATGATCATGTTGTCCATCACTTGAGAGATGAGGTGAATTGTGTTGTGCACAAATATGACATTGTCACTGCTGTTCACAAAGTCCATCACAGTTTTTGTGGAATGGCTGTCCAAAAGTAACCCAAAACAACAACATTCAGAACACAGCTTTATTTTTGTGGTATTTTAGCACCTTTATGCTTCCATAAAACTAAAACCAGACAGTTAGCAGTGGGGCAGCAAATATGACCATAAGGGTCAATTGACGTACCTTAATCTGAATCTAAAACAACCTTTCCTTTCTGTTCTTAAAGCTCTCCAGATCATAGCTTGCTATAAACATCAAGATGTGTGCTAACTGTCATTACTGTATAAAGGTACATTATAGGCTGGTCTATGCTATAGTAAAAGGCACTGTGTCAGGCAATACAATAAAGATTCCTGGAAGTGTGAACTAGATTTGAACTTGAATCTTTGGCAAAATAAAACAAATACTAAGGGCTTCTCGGAGAAATTATAAATCAACAAAACACAAAGTCTTGAATCCTGTTAAACATGGAAATAGATTTTCAAAACAGGACCTAAACTAAAAATGTATTTTAGCTTTATCTGATGATGTCCTGAGAGCTTAATTTAATCACATCCTAAAAATTATAGCCAGACAAAAATTCACCTCAGTTCCAATTGTTTTAATCACTTAGATATTCTATTTCTTCATCCTTACATTCCTTTTTATTGGGTCAGTATAGCTATATAGTTAAATTTAAATTTGACATTCACCACTGCAAGGTAATAATAGACACCACTCTTATTTAAGTTATTAAGTCTTAAAACTAAAATGCAGAATTTTTTACTGAATTCATCTTGATGATTACATTCAAGATCCCTTTTCATTTTTAAATGCATAGAACATGTCTGTGTTCACAGAACGCTATCAAAGCAGCAACATAGTGTGTGTAAATGCAGAAGTAATACACACTATTTGGGATAGATTATTTTTTTTTAGTCCATATTTAGATACTAATAAAAAGATGCAGGCCCTTACATACACAGATGAAAACCATGGTCCAATAAAAATCTACAGCAAGACTGCCACTGACGTAAATGTAGCCAGGGTTTCAGTCAAAATATACATGCAGGCCTTCAACCAATACACATTTATGTCTGTAAAGAGTCTTTAAAAAAAACAATCTAAAAATAGTTGGGTGTAGGTCACAAAGTAAGGCAGGCTACTACCAGGTGTGCAAAATTTGAGGTCAAAGAGCAACTCTGATCCAGTTTCAACAAAATCTCAAGTTAATTAAAATTGAAATGCAAGTCTAGATCATTCCATATAAAGCATAGAAATTTACCTTCTCCACATCTGTATATCTGTTTCTATGGAAAAGAGTAAGTCTGTGAGCAAGCGCTGATGCATCAGTGACCACTTAAACTCAGGAATACGGAACACAGTTGACCTAGAGTCTCTTCTTTGCCCATCTGATGTAGCAGCTAGCTCTTGTCCTGAAGACTCTTGCTGTCTTAAAGTCTGAATACACAGTTTGCAGACACAAGGAAAAATAAAAAAAAAACCAAACCACACTCTGGTTATTAGTTTCCATGGCATACACTGAAATGCATTTAATAGACTTGAGATTTTTAAATATTCAACAAGTTTAGACTGTGTACATGTACAAATAAAAGCTAAAACTACGACACAAATGCTACTTACTGGAGATACCAGACCTACAGGCTAGTCTAGAGCTGCACTACCGCACCTGTCAGTCTAGGCATACACAAGCAGCAACCCAACCTTACCACAGGGGGAGTATATGTTGCTGTAGACAGTGGTTTTCCTCCTTTAAGGAAGAATGGTGCAGAATGAAGAGCATCCATTAGCAGGTATCTCTGCAGAAGGGAAGTACTCAGATATGTGACTATTCAACCAGGAAAAGCTGAGTTAGAAACTAAAGGCTGGAGGGGTGGAGCAGCGTAGCATACAACAGAAGCCCAGTTTTAAATTATGCTTGCACAAAAAAAGGTAGGCTGGTGTGATGGATTGACAATCCTATCAAATTTTAGTTTCAAATATACGTATATCTCTCACACCTCCTGCAGAGTAGCTAGTGTAAAAAAAATATTTTCACAAGTTCCAGCAGGATATGAAACTTAGTGCTATTTTTTTTTCTGCACAAGCAATGTTCACTTCTCAATAATTATAAGAGTTGTGATTATAAGACACCAGACTGAAAAGAGGAAAAGGGAAGTTGTTTAAAGAAGCAGAAGAAATTCTAGATAAAATCCTCTCAGAGCATATAAATGCCTTTCAGTTCTTCAAACTTAAGAAGTACTAACACAGATGAAGCATCCATCTAGCCAAACAGTCTCAATCAGCACCCATAGGTGGATGTACAAAGAATAAAATCTGAGACACTTCTCAGTACACCAATTAGTAAGAATTATGGCTATCTTAATGGAGGGGCAAAAGTATTTTTTAGATAACTCAAATTCATACAATAAACACTCAAATAACACATTAAATTCCTCAAACTGTGTATGAACACATTTTTTCAAAAATCTCCTAAAATATAAGAACTTCCATTTCTTTTTAAGCTAGACAGATGAAGGACAGGTAGAATTTACCTCAGGTATGGATCTGGGGGGCAGAGGTGCTTCTAGACATGTGTTAGGTTTCAGTTCCAGTTTTTCTGTATCTGATGCAACACTAGAAACATCAAGCTTGGCGATCCTTTTGTCAGAGGCTCCAGCAGGCTCTGACACGTGCACATTTGCATTTTCTTCAGTTGTTTTGGTTTCACTACGAAGAATCTTTTCCTCCTCTAGATTCTTTTTCCCTTCTGAATGTAGCTGAGTCGCTGCTTCCTGAACTGCAGAACTCACTGTTTCCGGTAAAGAAGTCAGCTGTTCTTTTTTCCCATCCACACCTTCAGCGTCTTCAGATTTTAAAAGCACAGATTCAGGTTCATTCTCTGTTGCTTTTTCCTGCTTTGTCACTTCGTTTTCATTAGAGCTACCTTCTTCCTTCCTTTCTGCAAACCCTTCTGAAGCCAAAGGCATATTACTTTCCTCTTTCAAATCAACAAAGTCATCTTCATCTTCCACCTCTACTGTTGATTTTTCCAGTCTTTCTGGACTTTCAGGTGTTTCTCCTTCCAAAGTAGTTGGCATAGCTAAAGAAGCAGCAGTTACAGCTACTGTTTCTTGCACAAGCTCGTCAGCTTTGCTCAGAGAATCTTCAATTGCTTCAGCTATTCCAGTACTAATTTCTGAAACACTTGGCTTTATGGCTTCTGGTTCTGGAGAAAATTCCACACTAGATGCTGCTTCTAAATCCTGTGTAGTCTCACTGTCTTCCCCCTCTAACTCCTCCCTGTGATTACCTACTGAAGGACTTTGTTGGTCACCGTGTGATGAGGTATTTGTCTCTCTTTTTTCAGTACTGCACGCCATACCATCATCAATAACACAGGAAGGAGCAGTAGCATCTTCTTTCAACTCCAAACATTGCTCCTTTCCCTTGATTTCAGCTTCTTTACTAACTCCAGAGATTGTTCTAATTGGAGTTGAAGAACATATTCCACTCCCTTCACTT
The DNA here is from genome assembly GCF_964106895.1 of Numenius arquata. Lineage (NCBI taxonomy): Eukaryota > Metazoa > Chordata > Aves > Charadriiformes > Scolopacidae > Numenius > Numenius arquata. Next base: position 25,615,750 of record NC_133585.1, on the reverse strand, counting down.
CCTTTCCCTTGGTACTCCCTGTACATTTGAGAAAGACTCTCTTTGTGCATTTCAAAAGTTACCTAAAAGAAAGAGTTGAAAGTACATTTAAAATTATATATTATAGACTGTTTTCTCTGGAAAAAAAAAATCCAAAAATCATTGCTTAAATCACAAAGTTATACTACAAGTTTAATACTGTCTTCATGATAAAAAGCAATTTCACGTTGGAGATCACTTCAACTGAGAGCATGTTTTTCTTAAGTGTACCTGTTATTCCTGGCCAAAAGAAAGAAAAAAAACCCCACCAGAGTCAAAAAATTCTAGACTGATCCTAAGGATAGGAAATTTAATGTTTACTAGAAGTACTCAAGAGTTTTAAAGACTACTTCTAGTAAAAGAAGTGAAAAAGTTCAAAGGTTAATATTTGCATTATTTCCTAGGCTAATTACAGTCATCTGTAATTAGAGTGATCTGTGCTACTTGCATTCATGTAATTGTATAGGATGCAGATAAACATGCAACAGCATAGCATCCAGAGAATTACTAAATTTGAGAAAGCTGACAACCTTAGAATCACAGAATCATCTGGGTTGGAAGGGACCTTTAAGATCATCTAGTCCAACCATCAACCTAACTCTGATAAAATAAAAAAAAAAAAAAACCACACCAAAAAACAACAACCCATCACTAAATCATGTTATTGAGCCCTATGTCAACCCGTCTTTTAAATACCTCCAGGGATGGTGCCTCAACCACTTCCCTGGGCAGCCCATTCCAAGGCTTGGTAACGTTTTCTGTGTAAAAATTCTTCCTAATACCCAATTTAAACCTCCCCTGGTGCAACTTGAGGCCATTTCCTCTTGTCCCATCGCCTGTTCCTTGGGAGAAGAGACCGACCCCCCCTGGCTACACCCTCCTTTCAGGGAGTTGTAGAGAGTGAGAAGGTCTCCCCTCAGCCTCCTTTTCTCCAGGCTGAACAACCCCAGCTCCCTCAGCCTCTCCTCATAAGACTTGTGCTCCAGACCCCTCACCAGCTCCGTTGACCTTCTCTGGACCCGCTCCAGCACCTCAATGTCTTTTTTGTGGGAAGGGCCCAAGACTGGACACAGCACTCGAGGTGGGGCCTCACCAGTGCCCAGTACAGGGGGACCATCGCCTCCCAAGTCCTACTCACCACGCTGTTCCTGACACAGGCCAGGATGCTGGTGGCCTTCTTGGCCACCTGGGCACACTGCTGGCTCATGTTCAGCCCACAGTCCACCAACACCCCCAGGTCCTTTTCTGCCAGGCAGCTCCAGCCACTCTGCCCCAGGCCTGTAGCGCTGCAGGGGGTTGGTGTGACCCAAGGGCAGGACCCAGCACTTGGCCTTGTTGAACCTCATCCCATTGGCCTCGGCCCATCCATCCAGCCTGTCCAGATCCCTCTGCAAAGCCTTACTACCCTCCAGCAGGTCAACACTCCCACCCAACTTGGTGTCGTCTGTGAACTTACTGAGGGTGCACTCGATCCCCTCGTCCAGATCATTGATAAAGATGTTCAAGAGAACGGGTCCCAGTACCGAGCCCTGGGGGACACCACTCGTGACCGGTCGCCAACTGGATTTACCTCCATTCCCCACCACTCTCTGGGCCCGGCCTCCAGCCAGTTTTTAACCCAGCGCAGAGTCCTCCCATCCAAGCCATGGGCAGCCAGTTTCTCCAGGACGATACTGTGGGAGACTGTATCAAAGCTTTACTACAGTCCAGGTAAACAACATCCACAGCCTTTCCCTCATCCACCAAGCGGGTCACTTTGTCATAGAAGGAGATCAAGTTGGTCAAGCAGGACCTGACCCTCATGAACCCGTGCTGGCTGGGCCCGATCACCTGGGTGTCCTTCATGCACTGTGTAATGGCACTCAGGGTGATCTGTTCCATGACCTTCCCAGGCACCGAGGTCAGACTGACAGGCCTGGAGTTCCCCAGATCATCCTTCTGGCCCTTCTTGTGGAGGACTGGCAGGATGATCTTCTGTAAGGGGGGGGGGACACTGTGACAAGCAGCAGGGGCACATATTTTAGCTGAGCTTTTAGATCATTTCACCACCTTGAGTACAATACAATTCCACAAAGCCAGAGCATAGAGAAGCATGTAAGGAAACCAAAATCCCGGGGACCTCCAAACGACACTTAAAATTCTCCAGCAGATTTTTCCTCTGGTGGATGTTATTCACCTGGTCTAAAAGACACACGAGAACAGCTACACAATCTGATTAAAGTGAAAAAACCTTACTATGGATGAACTGAAAGAATTTATTATTGTTTTTAAGCATATAAAAAAATTTCCAGGTAAAAGAATTCTTTTTATACATATTGATAAAACTAATTTGCCCAAATAAATAGCTGTGTGTTGAAAGAAAATCTCACTAGAATAACTGAAGTTTTTATTACACCATCATTCAATTTAGTTTATCCATACCTTTCTATTAAGGATTTAAACACACACTTCTGTTATAGAAGATAAATCTATCTGCAAGCTTAGTTCTCAAAATTTTCCCAACATAGAAGCTGCTGTGGTTTTTTTTTTTAACTATTTTCTTTATCATAAACATTTTCCATAAGACAAAGCAGAGCAGCACATTTTACTAAATATATGAATGCTCATTTTCTTATTCTCTTACATACTAAACTCATTCATTTGGATCTCATCTAAAAATTCCATGTACATGGTATTCAATGTGACGATTAGCCAGTACAAATATTTTCTCCTAAGACAATACATGTAAGTCAAAAATAACTTGACAGGTTTAAAAAAGTACTAGAAATTATAGTTAACAAATCAGAAAGGAGCAAAGAGAGAGCAAAGGTAAAAAGCAATACTCTTGGCAGGTTCTGTTGTCAATATTAGCTTTTTAACACACTATTTTCAATCAAATATAAACTAAAGTTTATAGTAGGAGCAGTGTGCTGTTCTAACACGTGACCTGAAGGATGCTATTTGTTTGAGTTGATTTAATTGAAACTTAAGTCTCTAGCAATAGAACTGGGATAACTTCCTCCTCCTGTTTAAAAAAAAAAAAAAAAGTCTTCCTCTACTAGTTTTAAATTAGTAACGTGCAAACAAAAAAGTGGATTCTACTCTGGTTATGCACTGCTTCCAAAACTGTTGAACAAGTCTCAGGTCTAGCCTCAAAATCTTACTTCATTCGTTCTTAAACCAAAACAAAGCAAGAAAAAGATAAAGATGAGAATGGTACTTACTCTCTTCCCCACCCCCCCTTTTCTTTTTTCTTTTTCTTTTTCTTTTTTGTGGAAAGGGGCAAATGAGGGAGACGTATGTCAAATTCTATTACTGCTGCTGCCATCTCTCCCCAGTACAAATGGGGATAGGCACAATGACACTAAGGTGATCACAAGAGAGTGGCTGGAGGGACCTGTTATAAAACGTTATTTTCTTCAGTGCTCAAACTTGAATGCAATGGAGAGTAGGACATGACTCACGGAACATGTTCAATAACAGTAACAATTCAATCTTAATGGAACGAATCATCGAGATGTTTTGCAGGGTTGGCGGTTACTAAATCCACCTTGCAAAAAGAGCACATTCACAGCATTGCAAGTTTTCATCGAGCAACCCTTGATGCTTACACTGGTCCTTACGAAACACAAGCAGCTCTCACAGCAATATAAAGTTCTGGCAGCCCTATCTACAGAAGTGCTTTGATACATTACCCGCCTGGTTAGAAGAAACTGCAAGCATCAAGGAATATAACTTTAAATGCATTCTAAAAGCATATAATCAGTTCTCTTCTTAGCACTTCAAGGAAATGCTAAGATTAAGGCCAGAAAGTAACAGCAGGTCATCTAACCCAGCCCTTGATTTTAACCCACTTTCCTACACGTTCAGCTTGGTGACATGAGTTGGCTGACAGCATCCAGAAAGTTGTCTGGCCCTGGTTTTAGAAATCAAGAGAAGAAATCTCCCCTGGATCATTTGTTTCAAATCTACCATCTTAATTATTTTTTTTTTTTAAAAAAGTATCCTCTTCATTTTGAAAGTCTAGCTTCAGTTTCTAGTCACTAATTATGTCTGTGTTTTTGAGTTGTTAAAAATACCTCAGGAAGGTATTTTTCCTCTTCCTGAGAAAGAAATACCATGTTTTCAACATGTTTGTTTTTTTTTCTTTAACATATGATAACCATGTTTTCAAAAGACCAAAATATGGAGAAAAAACAGGACCATCTAAAAAGAATGAGGTTTCATTCTGAAGGACTAGAATCCTTCCTGTGACGCCCTTCTGCAACCTTTCCAGCTCTTCAAGAAATCTTTAATAGTGTGAACATCCGTATTTTCATGCATCATTCCAGTATAAGTCTCATTAAACTCATATGCAGGAGTAAAAGCAAGCTACTTTATGACTTCTCACTTTTGACTCCATGAACACATTCTACAATGCTGGCAACTACTTTTGGAGAAATGGCCAGTTAGTTACATCTGGGTTTGTACAACCTGTGATGTGCTCTTTTTCTGTAACTCTGACTTTTCTCTAGTGTGCTACCAAGCCTTTATAAAAGCCTATTGCAGCTTCAGATTTTCTCTTACCAAACAAATTTATCATCTTGTTAACAGCATTAAATCAACCTTGCTTGAAAACAAGTCAAAATCCACTCTCCCCAAGTCCAGGGTTGTAAGCTTGCTTTTGCTCTCCTCCGGATCCTGAACTCCACCTTCTCACAGTCACTGCAGCCAAGACTGTCTTTGACCTTCACGTTCCCAACAAGACCCTTGTTGTTGGTGAGCATGAGGATCCAGCAAAACACCTTTCCTCTTTTGCTCTTCTATCACTTGGAGGAGGGAAGAAGTTGTCAATGAATCCCAGGAACCTCCTGGATTGCTTATGACCTGCCATGTTGTCCCTCCAGCATTTATCAGGCCCATGAGGGCCAGGGACTGCAAACTTGAGGCTGCTCCTATCTGTCTGTAGAGGACCTCATCTGCTTGTTCTTCATGGTCAGGTGGCCTGTAGCAGACACCCACTATAATGTCACCAGTCCTCTCTTTAATCCTAATCCAGAAACTTTGAGTTGGCTCTTTATCCACCCCCAGGCAGAACTCTGTGCACTCCAACTCCTCTCTTGCACAAAGGGCAACTCCTATTCCTCATCTTCCCGGTCTAGACTTCCTAAAGGGCTGGTAACCCTTCATTACATCATTCTAGTCACAGGAATCATTCCACCACATCTCCACGATCCTAACACGATTGTTATGTTCACGTCATACTTAATATTATGTTACTGAAAGCTCCAAATTTTCTGGCCCCTCATTAGCAACTTCACTGCCTCTGTAATAAACATGCCATAGCCAAGATTTCAGTTATTCTTAATAGCTTAAGTTCTTATTTGCTTGCCAACAACAGGGTCCCCCTGCCTCCAAGCTCTTTCCTTCACATCATAACTTCTTGTTTAATTTTAGAGACACTTAAAATTTCAGTGCTGAAAGAAAAGTTCTAGATGTAAGACTTGCTATTTTTTATAATCCAAACAATCACGAAACCAGATTTCATCTAACAACTATGCACTGTTTCAGCAAAGCCCTCCGGTATTTATTAGAAATACATACTTATCTTATTCATTATTCAAAATCTTCCCATGCTACTTTCTCTCTTTTGTCTCTTAAAAGAGTTTCTTGTTGCACGCTTTGTTTTTCTTAATAACCTACATGTGCTACCTGGAAGTCAGATAGGCACCATAGGTATTTGTGTTAATTTTTAATGTTATATGTGAACCATGAATTAAAAACTGAGCAGTTTTGTTTTTCCAACAAGACCATTGAAAGTTACAAGTGTGAGTTCTACTGAATGTACAGGTTAGAGACACAACTAACTTTGCAACAAATTGATCTTTGCCCAGCTATGGTCAACAGTTACAAATACTATGCACACACAGGGACGCAACATGATTTTCCAATCAGTCTCATCCGAAACAGGGAATAGACAATGATTTGGAAGCCATTACAGGGCAACACTCTGGAAACCAGACTGAGAATCTATGTTGATTTAAGAACAATGCAAGACACTGAAAGGAGAGACACCCTGGTAAAGAAAATTAGACAATACAGAACTACAGGAGAACATCACTCAAAAAAAAAACCCCAAATCCACTTAGAAAGGATAGCAATTTCTACTTCCACCATGAACATCAGAAAGAATTCATGTCACTTAATGTATTAAATGTTGTCCTTTAAAAAACATTCCAATTAAAACAGCAATGCACAAAATAATGCAGACTACCTAAACCAGTGTTTTTCAAACATGCATTTTGAGTTTGGGGTTTTCTTTATGCAAAAAAAGAGAACAAATTTAAGAAATACTGCTTTGTGAAATCCAGCTTTTCAACAAGCCTGTATAAATGGTTCTGCTTGCTATATTCATTTGTAATTTGGTTTGACAAGGAAACCAAGAAATAGCTGTATTAAAATGGAGGCACTAGACAATTCTTCCCCCACACTTCTGTTGTATGACACGGCACTTAAGAAGCACATAAGTTCACAAAGCCAGAAAATACACCCTACAAAGAAAACACCTAAGGTTAACAAAAGCAGCATCAACAAAATGCAAAATGAAGTAGAAATTCTGATTACTAAATCCAAGTAGACAAGAGATAGTATATAAGGGTGTTAAAGATTAAACACAAGGATCTGCAAGCATGCAACAATTTACAGGACAACTGTTAGTTTGAAGAACCTTGAACGTACTTAAGTCATTTTTTATTTTCCTTAAGGCATTTGCAACTGTAAAGCTGATAATACAAAATTAATTACTAGAAATTGTTCTAAATTAGGGAGCTAAAAGGCCAATCATTAATCTTCACCATCATTTGATGGTTAATCCATAGCCGTTTGCAATGCTTGGAATGCATCTCTACGCACTACTAGTTAAAGACACTTGTGAGCTAATAACTGCAACATTTGCCTCTGCCATCAATTTTAACTTAATTCGACATGCAACATTTACTAATTGCCAAGGAGAAAAATTTGCATACAGCAAAGAAAAAGGTTAAGATGATTGGCATTTGCATTAAAGAACACAGGGAAAATATTTTAACTATACATTAAGATTTTGTCCTTTTTTTCATTATCAGGTGGGCAATTTTGTAGAGCAGAGAGAGGAAGGGAATGTCTGACAGCCAGGTCAGACAATTATATAGTACTGCTGTTTCCTTATAGAGTCTGCTCAGTGCAAACTAGCTCCTGTGCTGCTGACACCATCAATAAACTCTTCATAATTCCAGAAAGCGTTACAACTTTTTAAATCTTAACAAGGACTTTATTGACCTGTTTTTCCACTTCTCCTCTAGCAACGCTAACTGTTCAAACGTAGAAACTAATCTCCAAACAAAAACAGGTCTGTTTAGACAGGAGGCACCAATACCTGAAGATATCAAACCTAATTTTCAATTCAGGGGAGTGAAAGATACAAAGGTACTGTGTGCACCATACACTGACTTACAGTCTGTAACCCACCGACCTGAAGAACCTCTGGGTTATTTTTGAGTGCTTCACAGATGAAAGCTAAGAAAAGCAAATTAACATATATTATGCAGGACGTTACACATGAGAAGTTTCTAGAAGGAATCTAAGCTTCCACCAAAAAAAGCATTCACTGACTCATAAGGGGGAGGAGGTGGAGAATTAAAACCACTGTACCAAGACATTTTCATGTTCCTGCATCCTGCATTTTCATCTAAGTGGCAACAGTTTTGCCTTTTTTCTCCTCAACTTGAGGAAAAAAAAATATGCATGCATATAACGTCTAGAATAAGAAAGCAAACACTACTCAATATCATTCATAACAGTCTTTGCTTGTCTGAGAGATAATTTTATGTATGTTGGCAGCGTTTTATTTTCAAATGAAGTCAAGGTATAGCTTGCTGTTACATCACCATTCAATAATAAATTGAAACAGCATACCAGACATGTATTTGCTCGCTTTCACTAATGCAACTATTGCTTTTAATTTGTTTAATTGCAAGGCACGAGCACATTACCCTCTCGAGGTATGTATTTCCTCTCTATCTCAATCCCTGTCACCATTCCTACAGTTCAGCAGACTGTCAAACTCTGCCTTGTCATAATAACGCAGCTATAGGTCTCGTGCACTTCTCTCTTTGGCCAGCCTTTTCCAACGTCTCCATGTGTTGTGAGCAGCCCTGTAGCAGAGACTCCACGTCCATCCTTTCTATAACAGCCCAGAGGCTCAATTCGGTCCCCACAGCCACTAGCTGAACACAGGTAGCAGCAAGTACAGAGGAGGGTTGCCTCAAACTCTGCAGCAACAGCAAAGGAGGCCACTAACAATTTTGAGGCTGCAGACACAGGTCCCATCTTCCAACGATTTTTATACCGAGGTACACAGATGAGAATCTATTCTCTTTTCAGGTCATCTTTGCTTAGGAAGACTATCTCATACCTGTTTGCCTCTTTATGCATCGCTTCTTTCCGCTGCATATGCTTCCCCATTTCTTCTTTTTGAGACCTCTGGCAATTGGCAACCAGTAACAAATCCCTAGTACACTCTGCCTTTAAGGCTTCTGGTGCGGCTTCCTCTACCCAGCTGATCCTGTTCTTTCCTGCTTCATAAATTCTCACTTTACCTTGCTCACTCTATTCCTATCCCCCATTTCACACTTTTCAGTAAAATTAGTAAAATTTGAGCATCCTGCAGCTTTATTCATGACATTCCACTCACTCAAACTGAGTGAATAAGGATATAGAGGAGCTCCCCATTAGCCATACATGCTGCATGCATAAAAGCCCACCATCACTGGTACAACATCCCTCCCCCCCGAATATTCTGCCTTCTGAATTATGAAAATACTTTCTTCTCCTCAGAGGAACCGGTTAGGAAAAGCCTTCCCACACACCTACTACAAAAGAAGCTGTAACAAGGAAACACCTACAAAAGGTGAAGGATTGTGATATAACCACACATCTTGGAGGGTCCACAGCTTTAAAGGAGGCTGCACATTCTAGTCTCCAAGTTCCTTCTGCTCTCCCTAATTCAGATGACCCCTTGAGTGAGAATCATTTCTACCTAGGATAAGCAATACTTTTTTATAAATAACTATTTATACCATGACCCGTATATTTATATATTTAAGCATTCCAAGCGTGCTACTGAATTTGTGTCTTCCCCAGCTTCGCTTCATTGATACCTTGAGCATCACACAACTGGAAACCTAAAAACCTGCAGTAGCACAATGGCTCTCTTGGCTGGCTACCTCTGCTGCCCCGCAGGGCAACGCACACACACTTGTCAGAGGACTGAAGAACATCTGAAGCCCTCAAAATGCCTGCACGTACCACTGCGAGAGACACTATCTTCTTCGAGGAGGGGGGAAAAAAAAAAATTGAGACAAACCCATCCTCAATAACTCATGAATGTCAATGGGATTGGGACTCAAGAGATCCTGATGGCCTGTTACTTTCTAAAGCTACTGAGCCATGTTCACTTCTCTGCAACTTAGTTTTTAAATTGCCATCATATGTTAACTCTTCCACCACCTAATCTTTGCTGCTTTTACCCTTTTTCCCCTCGTCTGACAGGGATGGAAATCAGGCAAACACAATACATGTAAGTGCTGTGCACACCTTTGGCTCTTTTCCTCCTGTATTAAACGAGTCGGGCACCAAAGTACATAAAAATTCACTGAACACTCACCAACGTTTACTACAACTGTACTTCCTTAGACTGAAAACTAACAAGTATTTAGAAATATACTGTATGTTACAGACACAGCACTAACATTTTAAGATTATACTTCTTCCCATTCAGATCAGTGACCAAAATTTTTCCACTTATACAGCAATAAAACTATAGCTTATACATACTAACATTTCTGACTCTTACTCAATGAAAATTTCTTGCACTACTAAAAATAAAAGATCGGTTTACCCAAATATCTTCTCTTTAACCGAATCGCACAGTAACACGAAGCAACTTTTAAGCAGTAAAATATATTTAAGGGTCTGAAATAAGCAAATGTTAGTTATTCCCAGTAGTTTAAACATTCAGATAATTTAGGAGTGCATTATACTTCGTAAATCATTATATTCTTTTAAAACTTGGGGAAGCTGAAAGGTCAAAGAGGCAAGTTGTCCACCCTTCTTTACTTGTTTCCTATTATTAACCCCAAAATCATTGGTTCCTTTTTACAAAGTAACATGGCTAGACAGATAAAAATTACATTTTTATCTAATTGTAACCATGCCCAGCTTGCATGGTTACAATGTTTAAAAAACAGAAGTTCTTAAGAGGTTTTCGTAAATTTATCACTGGCCAGTTAGAACAAATGGGAGTTTTGATTGAATTTTTTCATTAACATTTTTAATGAAGTAGAAGTTAGAAATGAAAACACCTTAGTATACACTGCGTTAATATTTGGAAAGCATCAAAAATATAATATGGAAATGAGCAAAATACATGAGTTATACTAAAAAATTTTGGCTTTTAAAAGGTTACCTGCACCTTCTAAATTCCGAGAGCAAGGAAACCAACGCAGTGCAATTATGCCAGAAAAGCCGTTGCTGCTTATAAAACGTTGTGCAGCTGTTGGAGGAGAGGGTTACAGTGACAAACAGCTTCCCTGCTACAAAGGTGGCAGGAAATCTATCAAACTGGACAATAAAATTGCAATTGAGTTTCTTTGGCTTTTTATAGCAGCTGCATGTATCTTGATGTGTAGCTCTGCAAAACCTATCCAATTCTGTAACACTAGTCCTTTATATACTAGTTCTTTATCATAGAATGGTGTTATAAATTAGTGGCAGGAATGGCGCAAAGGGTTGTAAAAAGGAAAAATAAGCAGTAACCCAATACAATTAGAGATGTAATAATAAAACCACAAATTGGTTATTCTCTTAGCAATGTTAAGGAAATATTTTTGTTCCCATAATTCCCACATTACTCTGAAAGCCTGCTAGAAATCAAAAACATCTGAGATGCACTTAGCATCGAACGATTTGCCCACTGAATTATGTCTACGCTGTGTTATGTGTGAATCTACATGAATCTCAATATTGGTAAACAGGAAACAAGAACATTCAAAATAAGTAAAATTAGAGAGATTAAAAATTCATTATCATTAGATATTAATATCAGTTTATAAGGACATTTTCAAGATATTAGGAAGGTTTTACCACAGAGAGCTTTTTCTGTGGTTTATCCTAATTTATGCCTATGGAATTAAAAGTAGCTATGAAACATCATCTAGCTTTATATGACTAGTTGCATAAATTGTATGTATTATTTATAAAAAAGTTAAAACAGCAAATGCACAATAAAGGTGAAAAACTCCAATTTTAAAATCCTTGATTATCGCATCATTATTCATATCACTATTGTTAAGTTCGATTCTGGGTGCTTTTGTTGTTTAATCATTTTCGTTTAGGCTTCTGGAACTGGATATTATTAGCACTAATGTCTCCAAAAAAATGAACTCCTTTATGATTCCTTTAAAACTACACCACCACTCTGCTGCTAGCTCTGCCACCACTCACACACTTCCAACCTCACCATTCATCGCTGAGCTTCCTCTAATGAGGGTTGGAAGAACAAACAGTCCTTACGTATTGACCGGAAAGCCAACAAAGTTAGACTTTGGAAAGCTGACACAGGAAGTTACTTCTACAACCAAGGATACCTCCCTATGCCAGGAACCAAAAACGAGAAATACAAAGAGTGAAGAACATTATTTTCTCATTCACTCTGGTATTGCAAAAAATTACAGCCTTTCAGGAAAAAAAAAAAAATCCAAAGTAACATTATCTGTACCTCAATTTTTTTGGTAATTTCTAAAATTGTGTCTTTTTTCTTTTTTTTTTTTCCTTAACATTTGGCCATGGAGTCACAATAAAACTTTGTTTTTTCCTCTGTGAACTCTAGACCATTGATTAGCCACATTAAGTCACTGAAGATGATGACCAAAAATCCATATAATCATTTTGACACAGAAGCTGTTTAAATGAGATTTCCAACATTACATTATCTTACAAAAAGAGGCTCAGAATAGAACTACAGCTTATAAAATAACATGCTAGACAATTTTTAAATTCAATACACCAAAGCTCTATAACAGAGGTAAAGAGGTGGTGGTCTTCCTTCACTCCCCTCTCCATCTTTGCCCAGGGACAGTTCCCCAGCAATTCTCAGCCATCACAGAAATGCTTTATATTACGCCAGTTTCTATAAAAGCACATTAGGGATCTCTACTCTGGCTACAGCTTCCCATTGTGCAATCTACTCCACCCGTGCATCTTGGGGGAAAGAGAAGAAACAGGTTTTTTTGAAAACTGCAGAGGCGACACAAAAGAAGATTGAGGGTATTTCAACAACTAAACTGTGATCTCTGTAAGGGTTAAAATTTGGCCTTGGATTCTTTGCACCTGGATTCCATTTAGCTAAGTGACTATTTAATGATATTATTTCACACACTTTTATTATATAGATTTCTACATTTGTCTCCCCTTAGCCCAATAATCCACCATGGAGCTATGAATGGGATAAATAAATAGAGCTGCAAAAATAACAGTGTTCTTGTCTGCAGAGACTGACTTTTTTTGAGAGAAAATTCATACAAAATCAAGGACCTCAGAAATGCTAACAATTCCTTAGAATCATAAAGTGATCTTTAGGATTCACACAGATTTCCTCTTCACACGGTTAAGTTGCACACATTTAGAAATGTATCATTTATAATTTAATTCATCTTAGGTAAATATTTCTGATAAACCAAGATAATTATGGAGGACAACACTGGCCTCACACTTTTTTTCAGAATAAGGCAGGGAAGTTATCTTTTATACTACTGTGCCTTGTGCAAAGATCCACTAATTATTTTTATGATATAATTCTGGTTGTAACAACAAGAAAAAAAAAATCAGACAAAAGAATAACGAAGGGTAACAGTCTCATTCATACTGCAAGGATTTGCGTTCTCACCCTGTATTCCATGACAGCTTAACAGCTGAAGCATCCGTCTTAGCTTTGATTTCTTTGCTTTTTACTGGTTTGTGTTAGAGCCTTTTGATGTTACTAAAAGGTATTTTTGCTTATGAATAGATATGGTGCGCCACCTTGTGTTCCTGTCATTGCTAAAAACCAAAACCAGCACTAAAATTTTTCAGAAATGCTCCTGAAATTTGATTATCTCATTTTTTAAAAGATCTACCATTTTCAGTATAAACTAATACTATCACAATTTGAGCAACAACAAAAAAAGATTTGTGTTAGAACAACAAAATTAAGATTTGATTGTCAAATATTTGAACGTTATGCCCAGTAACAGATATAAACACTGGGCTTCACTACGGACCTTCACTTCAAGGCTATCTCACTGTACAATAAAGTGAGATACAGTGAGTGGGCTGTACAGAGCCCTTTAAGGCTCTAAATCTAATTACACAATGGAACAAAACTTCCCAACTATTTGAAACACTCACCTTTGAATGCGTGATCGACAGTGTATCCACCCAAACACGCCAGCCACCCCACTCATATTTGATTGCATGGTAGAGCAAAATTCGAAAAATGGTATACACCATCTCAGTTATCTTCTGTTCTTCAGAAGTCTTTGGATTAAAACAGCAAAGGGAAAGCATCCACTCCTGCCAGACCGAGCACTGCAACAAACTCCTGCAGAATACACGCATGCTACTTAATCAAATTTCAAAATATATCATAGAAATACACATCAGCTAAGTCAGGAATTCAGTAAGTTTACAATCGCTGGTATGTGCAAGCTTCTCTAATTTTACATATTGAAGACTACACTAGAGTATAGAATTTGCTGAACAGCAATGAAGCTGTATCTGCTTACTGAGCCTAATTGAGTAGGAGACCCTGTTACTTACTTTGTATACACGTGCATATAGCAAGCTATCTTACCTCCTATTTTCTCTGCTGTTATTAAAAAGTTTAATCATATCTGAGAGAAAGGCTCTCCGAACCTCCAGAGTTTCTGGACACTGTGGAGAATTACGTAGCAGGATTGCAATAACCTTCAAAATCTCTGTAAAACAGTTCATGAGCAACAAAATATTAGTACTAAGCGCAGCATAAAATACAGCACATCATCTTGTACAAACAATGTTGGAAAAGTGACGCTACATAGAACAGCTTTATATTGAGAAAAAGCACATCTCTATTTGAGTATTGAACTAATAGAAATCCCCTTCTTCCAAGACTTCTCAAACCTGGTCACCATCAGGGGGATTTGCAGGCCTATACAGCTGAAGAAAATGGAATCCCAGTCAAATCATTGTGAAATTTTTTTGAATTATAGGTATAAGCAACAGAAATGTTACTGCATGACAAATGACAAGCTATCAGCATCCGTCAGAACCTTTTTCTAAGGAAGTTCACATAATACAGTGCATCCATTATAAAAATCAATATATAAGAAAAATGCATAGATTTTGCTCTAACTTAATATTACTGAGTTTTCAAAGAATGTGAACGACTTCCAATTATACTTAACAATTTCTGTTACAAGAAGTTCAAGAAAGGGGATAAAACCTTCCTGATCCAATTTCTTATGAGCATCATGTTTCCTATATTTTTAGAAGACAGTCAAAACTGTGGGTACATTCTACTTCTTGAAGCGATGAGGTAGTCACTGTTCTTGTTACTTTAAAAAAAGTTAACTTTGTAAATAAATTAGGGTGTAATTTGAACATGGTCACTGTGATAGTTTTGGTTCACCTTGTACAGTTTATTTAAAAAGAGAAATTCCTCATTTGATAGTATTAGCACTAATCTTATAAAGATACTCTAGAAGTCACTCTGCCTACTAGACCTAGAAAATTCCAGACTCATATCTCACACTACAAATAACTGTACTAACCACAGCAGTGACTGCCAACTTCAAAAATCTTAAGTAGCAGAAATCTCATCACATCTCTTGCTTCATAAAGATTTACCAGAAGGCAAATGCCATACTGCAACCAGATTTCTTTCCTCTGTATCTGCTTTGCTTTGCTTTCTCTTCCCCCACTTTCCACATGAAGCAAACCCACAACTATGACCTACATTTAATGACAAAGCAGCTATGAAAGTGAAAAAATCTATTATTTCTCCAGAAAAAATGAACTCCCAAAGCTATCATAAGTCCATGTGTTATATACAGAGCACATTAATAATGCATATAATTCAGGAAAGGAGATCAGTATTTTCTCTTAGTTCAAAAGACATCTGAAGTTTCGTATTTCCCAAAAAGTTAGCTAACCAAAACAGTGAGCAGATACATTTCTCCTACCTTCCATCTAGTATTGTCACACTGAATGTAATTTAAGATAAAGGCTGTTCCCGTATTTCAGGTAATTTAGTCTGACATCACTAAATAATGCAATCAGAATTTTGCTGGAACCTTAACATGTATTAAATCAAAGTTCTCTGTGCATGCAAGTCTTGAAAAACCATTTCATAACATGACTGCACAGCCAAAAAGGGTGAGTTATGAACTACATACACATTTGGACACATAAAACGTCTTTCAAAAAGCTATAGAGACGTATTTCCTAAATAACTCAAACTAAACGCACACCATCTTTCCTTTTGTATGAAAAACAATATAAAACTGAGATCAGAATTAAGACTGGTGGATGCAATTAATAAGCTTTCCTATGTTTTGGGTGGGTTTTTTTAGAGCAGACTTTTCTTATGGTAGGACTTAGAAACGTGTATCATTCTTACGAGGATTTTGTATCTTCACTGTTGAATCTGGGTCAGGATGTTGTTTATGGATCACTTGAGTGCAAATCTGTTCAGTCAGAATCTAGCAAGAAAGAAAAAGATGCCATATCAATGTTCATAAAGACAGCTTACTGAAAAATAGTTGGACACATCCTTCCTACAGCACCCATCACTATTTCACCATGGTTCTAAAAATTAACCAAAAAATCCACTTGTTCTCTTTCTTGATAATTTATTTTGCCCTGTTCCTAAAATTTCACTCTAAACTATTTTTTTGGTGCTTTCTCTTAAGTGCACACTGCTGTTTTAAATACACTGGAAGAAAAGCCTCAATCTAACCAAAACAGTCATCAAAAGGCAAGATCATTGCTGTATTAAAATTCCACATATATAGGACTGCCTGCTTGAGACATTCAGGTTACTAATTTTCCAGAATTGTTCATAATGAGCATAACCAAGTTAAGGGGGGGGGGGGGGGGGGGGAGGGGGAAACAACTCCAGTAGTGAGCTTGGGGAAAAAAAAAAACAAAAAAAAACCCTAGCACTCAGCTGCATCACGCTAAGGTTTAATGTCATCTGGAACATATCAGCACAAATATGTAAGCAATTTTCTAACAATGTCTTACAAGTAATTAGGAAGATTGGATCCTAACTACAGTATATTACTACCTCAAATAGGACATTGTATGTGGTCATGGTGATTAAGCTTGTCTGAAGCATCAGCCTTTCAGCCAACAAAGAGAACAATCCATGTCCAAGCATGACTTCAGCTTTTCTCCTAAAATAGTACAGAAAGATAAAATAAACATATGTATTCAACTTGCTTTAGGGGAAAAAAAAAAAAAGTTTAAGAAGCGTGCCTCAAGAAATATGAAATCACTGGAAACATCTTTTACTTTTTTGTTCCTTAAGTCTTTCACTTTTGGTTAAGGAAAAGGGCAAGGATTCAAATTCTGAAAGGACAAGTCATCCCCTGAAGACAGAGAGAAGACAGCTAACTTTCTTCCATAAACGCGGTCCACTCGCCCATGGGCCCAAAAAGCTGAAGCACACCCTTAGGGGCTGCTTGATAAACACTAGGGAAAGGGCATCTTTGTCCTCATTTCACTCAAAAATACAACCATGGACAGCGATCTCAAGAGTTACCCACTATCGTAGTCAACTTGAGACACATGAAATCTAGTTCTCAGTAAATAAGCCGGGGTTCAATCTCATCCGTCTAATCCTTGTTACCAATTTCAGTGGAATTATGGAAAAAGACCGCTTTAAAAAGCAGGCAGCCATACTGCAACTAAATATTAAACGAACTCGGTAAGGAAGTAATAATGCCCGGACACTAGTTGTCAATAACAAGGAACTCCACCACATCAGAAATGTATTAACGACAAACAAGTTGAAGGGTACTTGAAAAATAGTAGCTCCTATTCAGTGAAGTGTATTTAGCGATTAAGCTCAAATACAGTTTTTTTACTTTACAAACCAACACTACACACCAAATAATACATACACAAAACAATATATGGTGTGTATGCGTGTCACAACCTCCCTTTCTTGTTTCTTTTTTGGAAGGCTTTGTTCTAAGACCTAAAGCAGTACTTACTTTGGAGCGAGATGCTTTAAGAAATATCCCATCACTTTTAGAGCTTGCACCCTGATGCCTTCACTTCGTGATGCTAAAAGTTTGTAGACAACCCTAAGTAGAGAAAACACAAGGCTTCCTAAAAATGGTTGAAATACACAGCAATTTTTGGAATGACAAATTAACTCCAGTAGACTGCAAATAAAATATAAAATTTAAAATTTAAAAGAATGACTGTTAAATGAGACAGCATGACGTTTCTGTTAATGGCACAATATTCTGTGATTTTACATTTAGAGATTTTTAATGAAATTTAAGTATCTCCCAAGCATCAGTACATAAAACATGCTGTGAAAGGCTGCTGTAATTCCTATACTGAGACCTGTCTCAACCTGATATTTTATCCAGAAAACTATACAAGCAATTTTTTGACTATAATGTGGCCAGATAGGAATAGCCATGTATGGAGGGGGATTTATTACTAGCACTAATATTTGAGATCTGTGCGTGCTGCCACTCCCTCTGGAGGGACAGAGGAAGACAACAAGTCCCGAGGCATTCTTCTCATTTCACCTACGTCGGCTTCTGCTCTTCACCTCCTTATGATTATGCTCTACACCCGCTTGTGATTCTCCACAGAGAAGGTTTAAGAAGAAAGCCAAAGGGAGCGAGGGCCACGCCTGTAGCAAAGTACTAGACTGAATGAGCTGAACAGCTTTAGCTGAAGCTTTCCCAAGAAAGAAAATGAGAGTTACAAACACAGCAAGTCAATGTAACTGATGAAAGTCTGGTAAACTAATCAACAATTGGAAGTACAGTCTTACAGCGGGAAGTGTCCAGTAACCTTAAATATATTTGACGTTACCAATTCAATCTGTAATGCTGCCCAGATCTCATCACGTGTATCTATGCCTTCCACTCCCAAATAAAAAGAAATTGGACTTAACTTCTCAAACATTTATTTGCAATACATTAAAGCTTAATCTTTTAATCAAAGAAGTTTATTTACACAGTGAAAAATTCCAATATTGGCCTTCTGTCAATGTGAAGAATAACGAATACAAGTTTTTGATCCTTGTAAATCTCCCACAAAAAACCATAAGACATCTAAATATATTTATCAGTTACATCTAATTTCATTCATTGCTTACTTTTTAGACAGTAAAGTGCTTATGACCATGTCACTATCTGATTTTAGTTGGGCTATGCTTCATGGTATTGGACAGATCTCTGAATTTGTGAAATATGATTTAACTTATACCTACATGAACTAGTAAGCTCTGAGAGAGAGAGAAAAAAATAAAATTATTTCCCAATGCTCCATGAAATTATATTGGAACAGAACGCACAGTACTCAGCCTTTACTGTGAATATTTTCTGAATAAATTTTTTGAGGAAATTTCTATCACTTTATTAAGGGGAAGGGAAAAAAATAAAAGTAATTTCAATGATTCTTCAGTCTTTCAAAAAATATCCCAATACCACACTTAGATGAGCCAGTTCCAAAGAGTTCAAAGGACTTATTCAAGTTTTTAGGCCTTATCTATACATAACTGAGCACTAGTTATATGTTCTCATCACTAGTTATATATTCCTTCACTTTTACATACCTAAAAATATTACCCAAGACACCTGAACTAAGACAAAAAATATTACCCAAGACACCTAAACTAAGACAAAAAAAATCTAGTGCTATACTAGAATTTAAGTGAAAACCCAGGAGTGATTATAAACCAGTTATCTATAACAAATAACTTATCCTGGAGAAAGCTGCAGCCACAGCAACCATAGAATCAAAGAAACAAGCCACCCCACGGAACAATGAATCCATTTCCCTGCTTGTCTTAACAGAACGGTATGAGGGTTACCTAATTGCATAGAAAAAAAAACAAAACGACAGCTTCCTTACGCTTATTCTTTCTTCATTAGATTGGTTACTTTTAAAATTCCAATTATTAAAAAACTCCAAATATTTATAAAGCTTTGTAAATTTTAAATTTCAAGAATATGGTGTTTTAATTGCAAAAAGTAGATGTATCAATAAGCATACAAACAACCCGTTAAGTGACTAGAGACAATACAGGAGCAAGGAAAGTAACAAATGAGACAGGAAATAAAGTGATTTCTCACTGTGGACTCCCTATTCATACTGACATGCCTATATACTAGTTAATAAAAAAAGAAAATGTCTACTGCCAGTTGTTAAATAAAAACAAACATATTGCATTGGAGACCTAACACGACATTCAAATATTTTATTATTTAGAGTTTTTATTAGTTTCCATAGCATAATACATTACCATACAAATGAAGTCAAAAGCTGACGAAAATGGGTAACAAAAAATAATAATAAAAAAAAAAAAAAATCAGCCTACCACTAAAAGGGGAGAAAACAATTATGAACGTGCCTGAATGTTGTCTCTTGAGAAAGGGCAACTGAAAAAAAATATATGTATAAATAGGGGTTAACCAATAGGTGCAACAAAATGTATGCAGCGAGACTCTACACAGCAAGAGAGTTACTACTCCACATACCCTTGCAGGAATAGTTTTTACGTTTGTTGTCTGTTCCAATTTTTTCCCCCACTATGTCCATGCAGGTTAATTTTAAGTTAGAAAAGTTCAATAATGTGACCACCCTCTGAGAGCCACAAGTCAAAATCAGAGTCATAACTTAAGTCTTTTGCTAGCAGATGTTCTCTAGTGTTTTTACTGTTAGTAGAATTTGTGACTTTTCCTACTTTTCTCTCACAATAGTGTTCAACAATATTTTGCTGTTTGTTAGGAAAAAGAGATTGTGAACAATCCATACCACAAAGTTCTGAATTTAAACAAATAAAAGGGTTCTTCTGCAAAAGTCCCATAATGCTTTACACATTGGGAAAAAAAAAAAAAAAAGGAAAGAAAGCTAACAAAGATCGGAAGAAATCTGAACCAATTTTTGCCAGATTTTTTTAGAACTTTCAGTTCTAAAACATATTTAAGAACGGGAGGCTAAAGACTAAGCACTAATAAATGAAGACTTAACATCTATGTATAGACTAACTCAAATTGATCACTACCTGTTTAAGCGTGACTGACAGCTTGGAAACATTAAAAAAAAAAAAAGACCTCATTGATAATAAATCCAACATCACCTCTTGTCAAAAGAACACCTGGACACAAAAATCTCCCTAGATCAGGAGTCTAAGATTGCAACACATACACTGACAAGGACCTTTCAGATTTCACAGGAATTCTAGCAAGCAACAGTATGGTCAAAATACTATTTCCTTTTGCCCACTCACAAAATTCAAACTTACTGTAATCCATTCCTCTGATCAAAAGCAGGGATCATAGAACTGGGATGCTCTGACATCAGAGCAACAAGCAACTGCAAGACATCCATTAGATTGTCATCCTGTTGAATAAAAGTTACAAATTTGAATTAAAAATGCATGTACTCTAGAACAGTAGCGGCTAAAAGAACCACTACAAAATATTTCAAAATGATCTGGAGAGTAATAGTAAATCATGGACCAAAACAATTAGGCCAGGACCAAAAAAGCTACAGATCTGGAAGGCGAGTGCAGGCGAAATTATTACCAAAAAAAACCCCATATTTATTTAGGGTGAAAAGTGATATATCTGTGTCTGGGATGTAAGCCTTTGAGAGGGAATGGACTATTGGACTATGCAATTTCTCTTTGCATATATATATTTCCCTCTCTTTTACTGCACAGGAGCTAGAAATTAACTGCTGCACATTTTCTGGGACACTGGGAGATGTTTACTACAAAATCTCTACTAACAAATGTTCACCCCATGAAAGAAAAAAAAAATACCACCACCTCCCACAGACAACACTTAAAATGGGTAATTCAAACTTCTCAGTAAAGTTTTCCATACTGTCAGTCGAAAGCACTCCAAACTACAGTTTATTAATTTGTTCCAAGTTAATTATAACTGAAAACTTACAAAGTAGCAAAATGCAAGTGCTGTCTTTTCCAATTTTGTGGTATTAAAATGAAAGCTTATTTAAAAAACCAAAACAAACCCGTTTCAACACTTTCAAACAAATATTCTGATTCTTTCTCGATTAGAAAACCAGTTTTATATTCCCTGAACAACACTGTTCACCTGATGATATTATTGCTTACATTACAGACACCATCACCGATGAATAAGCCCCATGAGAAGGCTGAATTTTAATTTTTGTTGATGTTTTTCTAAATTTACAAGTAGACATCTAATTCTGTGGGATTCAGCATTCATGGAACTTTTAGACTTGACTATGCAAACCTACTATGCAAACTATAAAATATCATTTCCTCATCTGAAGGCTATATAAAGCTTCCTGCTTTTTGGTTTACTCTTACACGTTACCAAGAGTCTTATTTTTTATATCTCCATATAAAGTAGAATGACTTAAATTGCTTGACCATGGTACTACCAAGTGGTAGTAACCAGCACAGAGAATAAAAGGAAAATATAGGTGTAACAAAAAAAAAGAAAAAAATCCATACTGCTTGAAGCGAAGTTCAATTAATTCCTTATTTTACCCATTTCAAGCACCCTTACAGAGATGAGATCAGTTAGATTTATGTCCCCATTTCCCTTGTCTTTGATGTTGCATCTGGCATAAAGTGCCTTTTCCTGGTGCTAAAATATGAAGATGCAGATGTATCAGCGGTAACCAACATTTTCTCCCAATTAAGTTTATATGCTTCTTCTAGATGCCATTAACATACATCTTTATTTTTTAATGCATGTTTTCAATTTTATTGCTTTATTTAAGAAGCAAAATAAAAAGGAGAGAAAAACAAAACAAAACAAAAATATTACTTAGACAGCATAAAACAAGGTTTTGTCTTTTTCTTTTTAAAGTCAGCCTCACCATCTGTTTTTCTGCTTGGTAAAAAGGTTTGCAGAACAACATGAGAAACCATTTTGCCTTACTGGCTTAATGAACTTCAGTCTAACATTGAACATAGTGCTTAAATCACTGCAAGAATATTGGCAGTTCAGCACACGGCACTGAAGAGTTGGACAATGTTTGCTGCTTCCTCTACAGAGCCATCTTGTGGCACAAAGAAGGTAATATCTGAGAATACTCAAAAATTTGGTGGTCACAAACAGTAGAAATAGTACCTTCTCCCCCCCACCCGCTCCCCCAAATTAAAAATTACCTCATGTATAGTGAGCAGATAATTGAGGATAGCCTGCAATTCATCTTCTTTTATTCCATAGTCCTTTAAAAACAATCAGGTTTTAACTATGATCTTTCAAGTACAGAAGTACTGTTCCCAAAAGAGCATTATTACAAGTTATGATTATATAAAGAGCAAATCCCACATGACAAATTGTTTTCACAAGGTACTATAATAGCTTCATCGATGGAAGGTAGCTTTTTCCCCGCCCAAAAAACACCCACTGAAGGTTATAAAAGTGGATTAAGGTAAGTCCAATACAGGCATAAAAGTAAGTTTGATAGTAATATAGTACATGAAATTGTTAGAGTAACACATATTAACTGATACAGATAATTTGAAGTGAGAGCTTCCTATTAATAGAAAAATTAAATTAAGGAGTCAAAAGTAAAGCTGGATGTCTAATTATAAGCCCGTTAGCTATGCCTATACCTGAGTTTGCTTCTTATTTTCTGCTACAGAATCCTATCTTCAGTTGCTATCAACTATGCAGAATTTTAAATTATTTATGGCATCTATGTCAGGAATATGCCTTGAGGTCTTTTTGGTGAAAATAAAATAAAAAACAACAATTTCTAAGAACAGGATGAGCAAAGTGAAAAGCAGGCATCTTCGTTTCTAGGGCTTTTACTTTTAAAAAGCAAGTCTCTCATTCCCCAAAAAATTTTGCACCACTGTGTACAAATAGAAAATTTGCAGAAGAATCAACCTTTTATGATGGACATGCTTTTACTGTCCTTGTGAAACTACCCAAAACTGTTATAAATCTCTCTGACAGAAATTAAAAAATAAAAATAAAAAAAGAAGCAAACACGTAATGAAAGCCTCTTAGGGTTGGATATCTAAATTGCCTCTGATTCTTAAATTGGATGTTCTGCAATTGAAGTAAGAGTATGAGAGTCAAGAGTAGAACTTTTCTGGTAGTTACTTCTGCAAACTGTCAGGGCTAAGGGTAGCAGCACTGAGAGCCTACCGGTCCCTTAGGCAACACAGAGGAAGAGGGGAAAAGGGAGCTAGATTCAAACATAGAAAAGAGTATACAGAAGGGAGAGAAGAAAATAGAGATCAGAGCCTGCAATAGGAAAGGGTTAAGAAGAGGCGATAAGCAGTAGAACTGTTGAATTTCAGTATTCCTAGGCTATAAGCAGTAGAACTGTTGAATTTCAGTATTCCTGTAATGTCTAACAAACAGTCATGAAACTTATTGGTAGAGTCTTTCTTATCTTCCTCTGTCCCACTGGCCACAGAATATGTCAAATTGTGCTCTTTGGTTTTAAGCACTGCTTCTGATGCAGGTGATATGGTTCTTGTCAAAAACAAAATACGGAATCAAATATTTATTTCTCCAGTAATAAACATGTTTAAGTTAAAGATTTAACAGCTCCACTTTTTTTTTTTTTTATAAAAACAGCTTAAAAGGAAGAAAAATGCATCTTTAGCACTGCTGTCTGCGGCAAGAGCCACAACAAAAAGATGCACCTCACAAGGTATTTCTATTTACTTATTTGTTGACAAAATCCAACGTTAAGAAAAAAAAGCTATACTAAAGTGCATTTCTTTATGAAAGGAAACTTCGATATCTTATCATAATTTAAAGTTATCCTACCTTCATCACTAGCTGTTTAGTGAACATCAACAAGAATGCTCGCAGAGACAAAATCTCTTTTTGAGTAGGCCGTGGCCCATCTATGAAAAAAAATAAGGAGATATATGAAATACAAATAAACAGTTGTTTTTAGCATAGTATGCATTTTCACATAAAGAAGAATAAAAGGCACTTTCTGGATGAAGAGGGCACAATTCTAAGTAAAGTTATCTTTCCTCCACTTCAGACTACAAAATAGCAATGTGTTTTATCACTGTTTATTAGCAAAACACCCAATCAGTGAAGTCCTACTAAGGCTTTTATTAAATACAGTTTTCTAAACCCCTCTAAAATCCTTTTCATGATTTTACCACTTCCTTGTAGTGCCTACGACCCAACTTCATGCAAGGAATAAGACCGATACAAGAACTTTATGTTAGAATTTCCAAATTTCAAATTTTTGCAGTTTGCTATTGTTTTTAAAGTTCTTCTGCTAAAGCTTAAAGGAATAACTACATGCCGTTATCGCACATTGGCTGTATACACAACCAAAATCAATCTTAAAATGCTATATATACATAAAGATTACCTTGACAACCAAGAACTTAATTTGTTAACTCAAAGTCAAAAGGACTTGCTTCTGCCATTCCTGCGCAAAGCAGACTTTCACTGACACATTTTAAATACTCAAACACTGAGTAGTTCCCAGGAGAGGCAAGGTTAAAAAAACAGGTGCAACCAAATGTCAAAGCCAAGTAAAAGCTTTCATACCGAAAGCAAATGAACTGTTGCAAATACATTTCTAGGGATAGTTTTTACATTTGCTCACACAGTTCTTTACAATCTTAATCACCGGGGAAAAGCAAATCAACTAGCAAATGTAAGTGATCGTACGAGTCTGGCTTTATACAGCATATGCCCACAGGCATATTTGGTTTAAGAATAGTTATTTTCAATATAGACCAGTCTAGTCAAAATAAGCCATTCAACCGCCTTAGTAAGACTATCCAACACATACACTTGCCTCGGGCTCAATAAATCCGTTCAGAAACTTAGGAAGTAAAACCTCATCTTCACTAAAAAGAAAGGAGAAAACGCACATGCTTTGCTCCTTACAGGATGCAAAATACTACAAAACAATCTTTGCAAGCCTCTGACAGGAAGGGTTGGTCATTTTAAGAAGTTGGTGGCAGGAAGTTGGACACATCTAAGGAGCACTCACTCCCAGGACATCTATCTAGCTCTCATCACCTTCTCTCTCTGAAATTCCAGAGGCTTTCTTCATTACAGGAGAGAGTAGAGATGCAAGTTATTCTCCCTTTGACAAGGCTGTGTACCCCGCCCCATAAAACACACAACAATTAGGAGAGTTGTAAAGCCATACTTCCAAAAAGCATTAATTCCCTTATCTGTGCCAGCTCCATCTGAAGGTGTTTATATCATGCTGGTGCACGTTTCACTTCTCCCAGTTCCTTTTACAGTACTGGATTTCTGAGTCAAACAGCTATTCCCATGGCTTTTTTCCTTAGGATCAGTATTCTTGTTCTGCGTTCCGTGTCAATGACAAGTAACAAACACCTGTTCTAAACTTATTAATTCTTTTGCCATGAGTTTGCTGTCTGGATTAAGCACACTTTAAAGCAGTTTTTCAGCAAGTTCAGATCCCTGTGTCTGTCAGATAAACTCAGCATGCCTGTTTTCAGCTATACTGCTATTATCATGAGATCTTACAAAGTGCTTAAAGCCTGTCCAGCACTTGAACAAGCTCCATAAAGAGACCGTATCCCCAGCTCTACACTTTCAAAACCCTACCATCTCTCTGACCCGTTCTACCTAGCATTGATCCATGTAGGTCTTTGGTGACAAGAGGATATGACTTCTGAAGAAAGTTTCCAAAGTTAAATTAAGTTAGTTTCTGAAGAAAAACTTCCAAGAATATCCTATGGACAAAAGCACGCTGCTCGAACTGTTACAGTGAACCCACCACATTAAAATAAACTTCTCCCTGGAATATTTACAGTTCTATACTATATATCGTACACAACATTTTTTTTAAAACAAACATCAGCTTGTTAGAGTAGAAATGAATACATACCTATGCCCTTGGGAGTTATACCACTGCGATCCTGAGGATTCACCACCCAGTAGTAATACTTTAAGGTATGCATGACCAGAAGAACTGTCCCAACCCGCCGGATTGCACCATATATGTTAACAGTGCCAATGAACTCAGTAGATAGGTAAGTGTATAGGAGCAGCTGAACCTACAACACCAATCAGGAGATCAAAAATCATCACAGGAACATTGCAGCAGAGACAACTGCATTCTTAAATTTCATTTATTAAAGCCTTCTAAAGAAACAGATTTTCTCTGCGTAGCTTAGGCACAAAGCTCTCAAAACCCTTGCAAACTGATGAAAATTTTCATTTTATTTCTAAAACTACAGAGTCATGTGGGGTTTTTATGCTGGTCCACACTCACAGGAGCGTGAAAGCATGGTATTCACACAACCACAGATAGCCGAGATTGGAAGGCACCTCTGGAGATCATCTAGTCCAACCTCTTTGTTCAGGACAGGGTCACACATGAAGTATTATAAAAAGTCACATATTTATTATAGGCTTAAGTATTCATTATAGGCTTAATTATTTACATATCTTCTTCCCTTTTTCTTCTGAGAAATAATGACTTAATAATTTAATTTAGCTGTAAAAAAAACATGAATGTTTTACAATGACTTCAACAGCAGCATTTTAGTGCTGTCAGTTTTCAAAATGCAAAACAAATCCTTACAGAGGGGACCAAAAAATTTGGTAAGAAGGTTCCAAGTAGAACTAACTGAAAAGTTTCCATCCAAGCTCTTGGAGAACATAGATTCCAAAACAAAAATAGTCTACAAGGAATATGTCAATTTAAATGAAGTCTTCGAATCTGACTCCCGGGATAATTTCTCTTAAAAAATGCTGGGTTTTTGCCAGCCAACCCATCCAAAATTCCTCCTCAATCTAAAACACTGACTAGGACAGAGACTCCAGAAGTCACTCCTAACTCTGCTCTGTAGAACACTGCAGGTCTCCAAACTTCCTGAAAACTTTGGGAGTCTGCAAAACTTGACAGCTACATGCAGAAAAGCAGAGTCTGAAAACAGTTTCTGTATGACTTCTCTTGTAGAGCCATGACCTATAATTCCTGGAGTCCAGGCTCAGTCTCAACACTCTCAAATCGATACATCATAAGATAACCTTATTCATAAGAATAAGCAATTTTACCTGTGCTGGGATATGAATCCATATTGCAGGATTAAGGAGAACATGATCACACAGCTGCTTCAGCAAGGGCACCCCATTGTGTAAATTGCTCAGGTATTTCGAAAAGGCAAGGCAAAGTTCTAGTACAGCTCGGGTAACATGGGCTTTGGAAGACTGTAAAAGAAGATCTGCTTAAGGAAGAGCCCTGCAACAGTCTCAGAAAAGTCTTTCTCTCAAAAAAAATGCAACATTAATGTAAGACATGACGAAAGATTTGCTTTACCTTTTCTAGGCTCTGTCCTATCACAAGGAAGCCCTTACAGGAAAGCATCTGTTCTTGCATAGCAATGGAGTTCTTCAACAACTCCATGATGAAAGCCAATAAAGTAGAACTGAAAAATACAGTGTTTATTAAAGAAAAATGTTTTAAATAGTTACAATGAGACAGATAGTATTTCCAAATTAACACTCCCAACACACAGCCCAGAGATACGTTTAACTTGTCATGTAAATGCTCAGATCAGAATTTTTAAAACAAAAAGCAAGACTAATTTTTGAAAGCTCTAACTTCTCGCTTTAAATTAGTGCATTTCTAACTTGAAATTCTGGATTCTGAGATAACCGTGCAATGGCACAGAAAAATTCTTCTCAAAATACATTCTTGCAGAAAGGCAACAGTTAAACCTGTACTTCTCTCTGCTTCATATTTCTCTCACAAACTTCTGCAAGATCAGTAACAAATGCCGTTCTACTTCCTACTTTTTTCAGATAAGCAGATATTGGAAATATATTTCTAGACACAGATTTACTATTGGTTCAAGCTAATTCACCTCTGCTGCTGCCAGAAGGAATGTTCGTGCCCCTCCCCTTGTGTCACAGCACTAAGGGCTATGAATCAAGACCCCAGCCAGCTGAAAACCCCTCTATTGCTCGGCCAGTTTGCAAATGAATCAAATCCCTGATTCAACACATAGATTCCCAGGTCTGAGTCAGCTCAAGAGAGGCTGGGAAATGTATAAATGGGTTGAAGGAACACTGTGACCAACTCTTCTTAGCAACAATATGAATGGCAAGTAATTTCTTTGCCGTCAATACTACTGTTTAACTTAAGAGCTCCCCCAGTTTCTCTGCCTGGATGTTCAGAATTTGGACTGAGTTGAAACAGAGCTGAAACCAGAGGAAAAGCCTGGCAGTAACACCGAGTAACAGTACCTTCCGGAAGGTCTAAAGGTGAAAAACCCAAATAAATTCCAAGGAATAACTTATTGTAGCTAAGAAATTCATCCTCCCTGGAGTTTCTCTTGAAGCTTCCCCCAGTGGATTTTCTCCATGACAGGAATAAGCTCAAGAGAATTGTCTGATCCTGTTACACAAAATTGTGAAGTAGAAATGTGTACATTTTGATTCTGTGTGAAGTTTCATAGAAAATTTGGTACAAATAAACACTTCACTCTGAGGTTCTGTGTGTAACAAGGCCACCTTTTTGTTGTTAGACATAATTCTTTGTTGAACAAGACAACTGAAACCACTATGCCACTTAATAAAGCAAGAGGTAGTTTACTTTACTTAAAAAGAAGAAAAAAAAAAACCAAAACGCAATAAATACATGCACTCACCAAACAGTTGTGTCAACGTGGTCCGATGAATATTGCCTATAGTCTAACTGTGCAAAGAGAGGGAAAAGTACCTGCACCCCTCCAATGGAGTGCAGGGCACTTTGGACAGAATGCGTTAAGACTGCTTTCACATCCTGGCAAAGAAGCATTAAGAAATATTGAAATCTCCTTCAGAAACCGGTAAAAAAGTTTGTTAGAAAGAGTCTGAAATTTCTTCAATAAAAAATTCATATTATTACCAAATGAAAATAAACAGCAAGAAGTACAAACTGACTGCCACAGCCACACTAAATGCCCAGGCTGGCTGACCTCCTGCCTTAGACACAGGATCCTCAGACGAAGGAGGTGGTTTGCAAACTCTAAAACAAGTCTTTAGTAATAGAGAAACTCTAGAACAGAACACACAAAAAGCTTCTGACAAATTAAAAAGATTAAGGTGTTCAAAGCACAGGGTCGAAAAGGGTATCATACCAACAGGGCAAAGGACGGGAGATAGGTAATATTTGTAGGGGAGTGAACATATGTCAGAAATGAGAAAGAAGGATTTTTTTGAAAAGCTAACAGTCTTTGTAATACTCTCATTTTTTAGGCTGCCACTTTGATAAAATATACCTTTTTCTTAGGATTCTTGCATCCACATTAATTCAAGAAACAGGAGAGGTAGCAGTGGGTACAACCCAAAAACCTCAACCTATCAGCAGTTCCCTATCTTGTCCAAATCCCTATAAAACTGGATTTTTAGGTTTTCACACAGAAATCATTTGTACCCTCCAAATCTATGAAAATGATGAAATACCTGCAGCATGAGGGCATGCGGTGAATGAACAAAAATAGAAGGGTTATCCTTAGGGGATGACTCTAGACACAGCTGTGCATCTGTAGCCCTTGGATTGTACATAAATGCAATAGCACTGGATAGTTTGCCATCATATAGCAACAATTTGTGATGTTCAGCAAGGAAGAGATCACTTTCTGCCTTGAATTTGAAGGTTCCCTGAGTTGGGGAGCAGGGTTGAGGAAGGAAAAAAGAAAAAGAAATTAGATTACACACATTGAGAATACAGTTCAGAACACAACTATTGCCAAAAAAATCACTGTAACATTGCTTCTTCAACCTAGCAATATTTCAGAAAGAAGAGGTCTCATAAGAACATTTACTCAAAGTCAATTTTACAGACTTTGAACTGCAGAATTATTTTTTTTTGACCCCTCAAGAGTAACATTGCCAAAATGCGGTAATGCAAAAGAAACACATTAGCTAGGAAACAGAACGGCAGTCAGCAATGTTCACTCAGGAGGAACTAATAATTGAGGAGCAGATAGAATAGGAACCATCTTTTTTAGCGTATGTTTGTACAGCTGCTAGGGAATAACAGTCTTCAATTAGTGCCCCTCAGGCTATGACAAAACAAATAATAAATCACTGCAACAAAACTAATCCTCAGCACTAACTTCACACATTAAAAAAGTATGTCTAGCAGAATCAACTATAAAGCTACATTTCTAAAACAAATACAGCATATTTGATCTAGAGCTTTCAGCCTCAATGAAAAAGTGAGCCTAGCCAGAGATAACAGGGGTATTCTCCCTCTCCCAACCAGCAATACAGTAATTTTGAAAAATAAACAGGAACAAAAATTTATTTTTTATAAGAAATTAAATAATTAAATTAATGCTTACTTGTAGTTTGTGAGATGATACATAGGCTAATAGAAGAAACATGGAAAAGTTTAGCAAAAAGATTACACAGTAAGAATGTTTTTAGAGTGACAGAGGTGTCACAACATTCTGAATACCCATCATAAACAGTCTTATCAGAATTAAACTTCGGAAACTTTACAGTCAATTCTAAGATACCTTGTATCCCAGACCAAGCTGATAAATGGCAAAGATCTGAGCAGCATTGAGAGCCTCACTAAAAAGGTAAACGGATGTCATTTGCCCACAAAACACTCGGTTGGCATCTGCTGTTTCTGAAGAACCCAGGAAACATTTGTCAAATGTCTGAAAATGAAACAGAAGCCAGTAACAGGGTTTAATCTATACTACACAAGCAAATTACGCAAAGAATAAACATATTATTAGGGAGTATTATTTTTACATAAACAAGCATTTGAAGGTATCAGCAGATACAAATTTTAAGTTCTGAGATGTATAAAAGCAGAATCTACTCCTCTATCAAGAAGTTATTAAGTTGCTTTCAAGATTTTTTAAAAATGCATAAAATGCAGGGTTTATTAATAAAAATGCCAAAGGATATCTATTTAAATCCACCAAGATGATCAACTACAGATATTAGCATTCAGGGATTACTTACATCACTGGTGTTGACAAACCATGTTATTTCTCCATAAGATGCCAGTTCCCCATTCACGTAACATCGAAGTTCACTATTCTTCCAGCGGTTATAGATGTGCACTATAGTAACCATATACCACTAAACAATAAGAAAACAAAACAATTGATACAATTCTATAGACGCTTTAAATAGCTTAAGCATTAAAAGTGGGGCATAGTAGAACAAATTCAACTACTTATGTGAAGTAAATTAAGATTGCAAGATGTGTTTGAAGTGGAAAAGATTAAGTCACTGGTGAGTTTTCTTGCATAGCTATGTCAAAGGATAATATGCCATTTTTTCCTGCAAAAAGTAGACACAGAAGCTTAAAAGATATTTATGGCTTAGAACTCAAACATTCTTCATGACAATGCTGAACCAAATTTACACTGAAACCACTGTGTCAGTAAGTTTTAAGCTGGGTTACTCTTAGCATGACGGACTACTGCAAATGTTGTCATTCCAAAGAGCAAGGATGGCTCCAGACTAAGACTTTCAAAGGCTGTGCATGTCAAATTATCACAAACAGAATCCATATTTACAGCAAGGGACTACTGATAAGAAATTCCTGAGAAGGCCTGTTCTCCCACAGAATGTTTACACTGGTTGCACCAGCAACATTAGCAGAATATTTAATTGAAAAAGGAAACATTTTCAACTTAGCATAATACAACTTAATAGGCAAGCGAGCCTTGAACATCAGTAATATAATCTACTCGTATTTTAATTCTTACATTTAAAAAGATACATAGAAGAAAGCACCAAATGCAAGGAGACTATTTTCTGGAAAACCTGAAGGAACGTAAGGTATAACATACTTTCAAGAATTAAACTGCTGTTCTCCCACATGTAAGAAGACCAAACTCCTATTAACGGTCCTAGCTTGATTAGGAAAACAAAATGTGCATTAGCAATCATGCTTTCTTAAAATAGCACTGCATTTGTCCATATTGAATAAGTAATGACATAAAGGGGAGCCTCAGCAAAACCCTTTAGGAAAAGGGGAAGAGAACGTCCGGAGGTGGGAGAAAACACAGTATAAACAGAGAAGAAACTTCTGAAGCATTGTAACATTCAAGCTGTGTATACGTACTAAGAGTTCTCAGAGAACTCACACAAGTCTCACAAATTCATAAAACTTCTGGTAAACTGCATTTTCTAGCTCTTTTTTGCTCTAGCTCTCATTTCATAAGCAAAATTAAAAAGAAATAAGAATTCAGGACACAAATTTGTTGTGCTCATTCCAGCTCAACTGTTCTTTGTATATACAGAAAGATGAACCTAATCAATAGCTACAACACTCCCTTGAGGCTACATTTTTAAATTCATGAAACCTGTTTGAAAGATTTTATTATTTTTACTCACCTTTTGTGGCTTGAAATCAAATTTTACACAATGCTGGAAACCTTTTCCCTTTGATTTTATGGATGTTACAATCAAGCAGCCTCCAACAAAGTGAGCAGAATAACCAAGTCCTTTGTTTGTCCGAAAACTACCAAATTAAAACAAAATCAGCACGTACACAGACGGAAGCAGGAATCATTGAATAATTAATAGAAATTAAACATCAGAAATACGGTTTTACATAATACTCACCAATACAAGTAAGGCTTATCCTTATCCACATTTATATTATTTACAGGATCCATTCTTAGCCAAGTGTGGAAAGTAAACCCATTCTGGTACGGCCACTTGGCTATAGGAGGTAAGGCAATAGCCTGAAGAAAGCAAAAAGTTATTCACATAGAAAGATCAACATCACAACAGTAAGAGTACACAGCTTAAGATATACACTACAAACGTATACTGATACACAGTATACATACACACTACAAACGCATACACTACAAACGCGTACAATTTCTCTATATTAAAAAAAAAATCTGGCTTAACTTCTGTGCTTTTTGTACTCCATTTTTAAAATATTTAATGAACTACATATTTAAAAACTCATCTTTATATCTCAAAGAAGATTATTAATAGTAACCTACACTTCAAAAATTAAAGACATTAGTGGAAGTCTCACAGCATAAAAACTCCTCAAAATGCAAATTCAAGTTGATTTGGTTCTGTGGTAACCTGACAGAATGATCAGATTTATAAACTTATTTCCACATAGTGTTGGTATTCAGGAAAATAACTGATTATGAAAAGAAGCTGGCCACAAAAAGAGAATTATATACATTTGACTTAACAAATTCTTTTCTCTCTTGAAATTGATGTCTATGTAGCCTTCAAGTTAGAATATGACAGACTTATAAACTTCCCTAAAAGAAAGGTAATACAATCCCCACCAGCCTAAATCTTCATATCTAACAATGTGTTTACGTTAGCTCAAAATCTCTTAACCTATAAACTGTGTGCCAGGGCCCTTTGTTTCAAAAAGTTGCGTTTTATTGTGTGGGATTTTTGTTTGGTTGGGCTTTTTTTTTTTTTTTTAACATTACTATTAACTTTCTGCTGGTTTGCTGCACAGATTTGCAATACACAGTTCAACTAAGACTGCCATAACCTCTGATCAAAGATGTTGTCCAGATGATCAATACTGATGAGTAAAAAAAACATCAAAGAACTTGTTGCCAGCCTCATTATGATCCCATGCTCCATTCAGCTAGCCCTGTCCAAACAAAATGCTATAAATCCTTCTCTGTGCCAGCTAACTAATCAGTCTGCATGTCTTTGAGCCCAACTTTTGGGAACTGGTAGCACTATTATTTGGTTTAATTCACAACGGATCTTGGAGTAATTATATTAAATACTTAATTTCTAAGACTTCTTGATTTAAAAATATATAAGAATATTCGTATTAAGGTTACTGAGGCACCCCGTTATCACATACAGTTCAAGCATTTAACACAATTATTGGAAGTTAAATACAAAACCAGTACATGAATAGCCAAAAAGGAACAAAACCATGCCTGCCTATTGCCAAGTTCTGTTGCATGTGATAAATGTATAATTAGAGAAGTATTTTTCTAGTCGCCTGCATTTTTTAGTCTTTTCATTCAAAGAAAAAAATTAAAAATCATTATGTCATCAAGTTGGTGAAATGTAATCTCAAGGCACCAAGGCAGGAAGGTAGTGGGGTTATGTGAAGAAAACTGGAAAGAGTCATCTGATAAATCTTATTCAAATCTTATTCTCAATTAAGCATGGAATTTTGAACACACTATTTCATCCTACAATTTTAGGAGCAGAAGTGTTGATACACTTAAATTCCTACAGAAGATTCTGCACAGTGTTTTCCAACTACCTGTTTAGTTCCAAATTCTTTTTCAAGCGAACACCACAGAACTTAAAAATTAATCAGTCACCTGAGCAATTACGGGAAGATTAGGACAAACCTATGTGTGCCTAGGATCCACATTTTCTCAGACAATTCTTATAAGCCACATATATGTTACTCGCATCATCTGATCATTAAAAACAAATGGTGTGAATATGGCCACTTCTAGTTCAACACTTTCTGTGGTTTCACTAGCAAAGGTTTCCAGATGTAAGGCTGCATCGGGTTGGCATGGCATGGCACGGATTTGGTAGCAGGAGGGCTACAGGGGTGGCTTCTATGAGATTTCCCCCACATCCAACATAGCTAGCTCCAAGACGGACCTGCTGCTGGCCAAAGCAGAGCCAATCTCCACCGGTGAGAGTGCCTCTGTGATAACATATTTAAGAAGGGGGAAAAAACCTACTGCGCAACAGCACCGCAGATGGAAGAGAGGAGCGAGAATACGTGAGAGACACCAAGGTCAGTGAAGAAGGAGGAGGTGCTCCAGGTGCCAGAGCAGAGATTCCCCTGCAGCCCATGGTGAAGACCACGGTGAGGCAGGCTGTCCCCCTGCAGCCCATGGAGGTTAACCCTGGAGCAGATACGCACCTGCAGCCTGTGGAAAACCCCACGCTGGAGCAGGTGGATGCCCGAAGGAGGTTGTGACCCATGAAGAGGAGCCCACACTAGAGCAGGTTTGCTGGCAGGACTTGCGTCAGGGAACCCACACTGGGGCAGTCTGCTCCTGAAACACTGCACCCCATGGAAAGGGCCTACACTAGAGCAGTTTGTGAAGAACTGCAGCCCATGGCAAGGACTCACTTCAGAGAAGGTCATGGAGGACTATCTCCCGTGGGAGGGACCTCACACAGGAGTAGGAAAATAGTGTGAGGAGGAAGGAGTAGTAAAGAGAAGATATGATGAATTGACTGCAACCCCCATTCCTCATCTCCCCATGCCACTCGGGGGGAGGAGACAGAGAAATCAGGACTGAAGTTCAGCCTGGGAAGAAGGGAGGAGCTGGGGAAGGTGTTTTAATATTTGATCGGTAACACATTAAATTAATTTCCCTGGGTTGAGTCTGTTTTGCTTGTGATGGTAACTGGTGAGCGATCTCCCTGTCCTTATCTCAACCCTTAAGTCTTTCTTTAAATTTTCTCTCCCTTGGCCAGCTGAGGAGGGGGAGTGATAGAGCAGCTCGGTGAGCACCTGGTTGTCCAGCCAAGGTCAAGCCACTACAAAGCCTCTCTCACACATACCGGATACTAACACAAGCACCATTCCCACAGAAACACGGGAGTGAAAAGCAGGCATATTCTCCTTGCAACAAGATTTAACTGAACCAGTCTGAAAACAAACCAAAAGCAACAACTCACAAACCAAAAAGGGCCTCATTTACATTGGTTCTTTTTGTAATAGTATTTGTCCTTCTATAGCGATAATGCACATTTATTATAAGCATGATTTATTTAGGCATGATGTAGGTGTCAGGCAGAGAAAAAAAATCTGGTTAAAACTCTAGGTCTATGACAATGACAGATGAGACAAAAGAGCATCACAAATGAAAATAACCAATGGCTGTAACAGAACAACACATGAGCAAACAAGAGACTTAAAATATCTACATACTGCAGCACTTTTTCCCGGAAAGTTGAAGAAGGCATCAGGTCCATACTTCTGAGGCATGTGTTTTAACACAGACAATAACTTCCCAGCATGTGGTGGCTGACAAAGAGAATTATTATACTTGTAAATAAATAAAACATACCTATAAGAAACAAAAGACTATGCACACAAAAAATGAATTTTGACACATTTTAAAGCTTTGCACATGGTTGAGTAATACTCTGCTAAGACACTTAGCACTTTCAATAAGCAATATTAAGGGTCATGGATACCTTCACACAATACGCAGTAGGTACCCTGAAGTACAATTAATTGGATAACTAAAATAAGGACTCAAAGGTCAGAGCTACTTTCATCCAACATAAAAGAAACTGACTCTGAATATCGGTTCCTCCCTCTATCCGTTCATTCCCGTGGGTGCTACTGTTTGTGTGGATTTGCAGTGAGCTAAAGAAAATTAACTGATCCAGCTGAAAACCAATTTAGGAAAAACAAATGCAAACCAATTTTCAGTAAAGGCAGTTTCAGATTGTGGCTGCGTGAAACCTGTGCCAGCACAAGGGACATGGGGAATACCTAGCAAAAGGGAGAGGGAGTATCAGCAGACAGTCATATAGTATATGACTACAGTCATATACTAAAGTGGTTTTGGTTATGCATATCCCTTCATATAAGTCCACAGAGAAAGATTGAAGTCTCAAGGGCAGGTTGGAGCACCTAAACTGACTGCTCAGTGTTAATGCTTAACACTTCCCCACCACCCCCCTAATTCTGCATTGATTTTGTTGTAATAATCAGCAACTATAAACTCCAAATCAAGTATATGAGCTCACAACAATAGAAGTACAGCAAATACAGGTCACAGTGACAGAACATTTTTGTGCAGCTTCTTTTACCACTTCATAACTTCCCAGTAGATCCGTTTTTAAATCACGATTTTACACTTCTGAGCTTTTCCTGAAAGTGCACTTTTTCCCCTCTTGCAAGCAGCCACTCTTTGCAAACTAAGCATTGCATATTGGTATTTCAAATGTACCAAAATTATAGCCAGAAAAACAGTGCTTCATGAATCTGAACTAAATTGAGGAGAAAACACTGAGAATTGCTTAGATGTCTTCAGCACCATAGAATTCAACTGGGTAATCTGTGTTGTAGCCAAGTACTTTGTATCTTTACAGCACTACTGATTTTAAGATTTTTAGAGTCGTGCAACTCCTTAGCAATACAACTGTGGCGTTTTTCTCTTCCTTTCCTCTATATATTTAGCCTTTAATAAAGAAAGGAAATGAAATGTAAATAGCAGGGAGACAGGAAATGAAAAAGTTAATGTTACAGAGACAACTTTAATTCACCTGTGGTTGTATGTTCAATTATTAAGTTTAAACCCTCTATTAAGTTTAGAGTATTCTTATTTGTGCAAGTTAAGGTCTCCGAAGTTATTTATTTCAAAAGGTCTTTAAAAATTTGCTATATTATTTGTGCACACTGACTTTTATATTGAATACATTTTTTTAAATTATTAGAAGTCAACAGAGACACTGTGCTCCCTCGTCTCTACACCAAGCAGAGTATTCAGAGCTGAATTAAAATTCAGAGCGGGTAAAACAACTGTTAAAGTAGGTCCCAACTCCAGCAAAATAACAATTTTGTGTTAAAGACAACTTTATCTGTTGGCCTCTACAACATACATATTTTTACTTTAGGGAAGGAG
Organism: Numenius arquata; assembly: GCF_964106895.1. Classification (NCBI taxonomy): domain Eukaryota; kingdom Metazoa; phylum Chordata; class Aves; order Charadriiformes; family Scolopacidae; genus Numenius; species Numenius arquata. The sequence goes on along the minus strand of NC_133585.1, from coordinate 25,577,880 downwards.
GTTCTCAACAGTAAAAGGAGACCCTCTTCTCCCCTTCTAGTTCACACAGAAACAGGAGAGAACCAGTGACACAATTTTTCAGCTGGAGCTTATTTCCTTCATTTCAATTTCTGCCACAAATTCTCACTTCCCTCACTAGCTAATTTTTTTCAATCTTCAGATACTGAACAACGATGTGAAAATAGGAGCACACTGAACTGCCTATGTAGACAGTTTTTATTTCTTTCTCTCTTTTGTCTTCTAAAAAGATCTTAATCCATTTTCCTTCAATTTCACAAAAATAAAAACACGCATAAACCCACTTGCTTAGAGACACCATATTATTGCCAGGTATTCAAAAAGACCAATCCAATCCATAGATCCAGGAGGAAATTTGATTTCATCACTGTTCTACTCTCTGTATTTTAATTGCTTGCAAGTAAAAGGATTCATTGATATAATACCAGAAAGAATCCTGTATTTCTTAGTACATTTAAAATTTGTTTATTATGAAGATCATCAAACAGCCTTTTAACTTGTGAACATTAGGAACAATATAAGCAACACTATAAAAATGGTTTCAGTTTTGTGTTGTCTTTTACCCATCTCCCTTTTTCTCCTTGAAGCTTGCTGAAGAATAACTTTAGCTCTCGAACTGTCAAGTTATAGCTAGCCAACACACCCAGCATATCCACTAAGAGATCTGAAAAGGAAAAGAACAGCAACATAATTGCTTAATAAAATGCAATGTCAGATTTCTATCACTTAATAAATGTTTCCATGAGATTTTACATAAAAGGAATACCATTTGAGTCATGCACTGGGTGAAATCCTACCTGCAATCATGTTGTCAGCTCTGTCAATCCTCTTGAGCACTTGTTCAACGAGGCCCACTTCTGTGCACGCTTGTAGATTGCGTATACTTTTCTTCAATATTGCTGTAAACATGCTCCACACCTCAGCCTGGCAGGTGATGTCACACTTGTCCAGCAAGTCTACCATGCAGGTGATGCCCTCTCCTTCTTGGATGATAAAGTTCATTTCCAAGTCAAAGCGGCCCCCAACAAGCTTTCAGATAGAAGATTTAAAAAAAAAAAACCTTAAGTCAATTGTATTGAAGTATCATTCCATGTTTAAAGTTATTCATTCTGCAAGAAGTAAGCTAGCAAAGACATAAGCTAAAAAAACCCATAACGAGGTCAGTATCAATACATCAAGTCTTATTCTTCCTCCATTTCAAGTTCTGTTGAGTAACTTCAACAGAGGCGCTCCTAAGGTCTCACCAACCATCAAACAATTGGTGCAGAAGAATATTTGGATAGTTTAAGATATAGATGTCCTGAGCTGCCCCACACAGCCAAAAAGCGAAGAGGCCAAGTGGGTGTTCCAAAACAGTTGAGAGGCAAGCCAGGTAGGATACCTTAAATGGCCTGGAGCATCCTTAAAAGGTTTCCTTCACATGTGCTTAACATCCCTCAAATAAGAGGGCAATTCTAGCCAAAAGGAGCTGATGCACATCAGAAATATTGCCACTTATAGAGCCATCCCTGAGATATTGAATAAAGCTGGTTAAGTATTAACTGCTGGTTTCCTTAGTAGCCACGGGCACTAAAGGGCAGCAAAGGCTTGCTATATGTGCATGAACATGAAACAGCAGCACTGTGTGAAGCTCTTGACTATGCTTTGGCTTAGGCACTTACATCCCGTAATACTTCACGTCTCCTAGACGCAGGATTTGTTTGAACACACACCAAGTAACTAACCACATGTGCACGTGCCAAAGAGGTGGAAGGAAGGAAGGAAATAACCTACTTCATGCTCATTTGTATACTCAATAAGTAAGAATTCCAGTTGAAGGAAAGAAAACTAACTTAACTCCTCTACCCAAATTCCACCCCCTCCACTTGGACCAACTTCTCTTGAACTTTAGAACAGTATTAAACTTAATGCTTGCCATGCTTGTCAAAATACCCATTATATACCAGCATATAAATAGGAATTCAGATTGCGTTGATTCAAATGATCAAAATGAACTCACAAACAAGAGTATTTCTGCTCATTCTCACTACTACAAGTCTGTCTAATAAAAGACATTATTTCCATCCTACGTGGTCTTCCTTTCACAGGCTTTGACTGTTAAACGCTTCAGTACTGTCGCCTGCTAAAGTCATACCATGTCAAAAACTGCTCAAAATACATACTTTAACTTGCATCCGTATTAGCTCCAACAGCTTCTCTCAGCTAGTCAGGATCTGAAGATAAAACTTGTCCAACAGAACCGAATATACGCTCCTCATTAACTACTGAAATTATCATATGTTTTCCTCAAGTGTCTAAATCTTGTCACTTTGAAGAAGCAATCTTTGGTCTTCTGGGCATAAATCAGTAGTGCCAACCACCACAAGAACCAGAGAAAGTTACTGCTTTTACAACAGAATAGACAATGTCTCGTGGCAACAATTTCTAAACAGTAATTTACACTTTTCCATTTTCTCTCCTCTTGGTCATGAAAAATAATTATGCAATTTACTATCAGATGCTTCCTTAATATCTAGGGAAACCGCAGGAACTGAATGGGGAGACTTGAATTATATTCCCAGCTTCTCTATATCAACTCACGCTGTCAAACTCAAACAAATCTATCAAGTCATTATCATTCTCCAAGCCTCAGTTTTCCCCCTCCATAAGATGGAGCAGAGGCCCACCTCAAGAAAGCTCCGTAAAGGTAGAATTCAAGGGAGAATGCCGAGCAGAATGGATTAACACAGAATTATTGCAAAGAAAAAAAAGTACACACACCCCTTAAAAAAGACCCCTGAACAAAACATTTGAGAACGTGAAGTACGTAACACCAATGTTACACTTCATTTTACACTAAATTTATCATCCTCTACAAAACCAAGGTATTCCTCAAGAAGGCGCTCTCTTTCTCACCATCAAGTTAAGAGAGAAAGAAAATACTGCATTCCGTATACAGATGGAATAGCTGAACGTTAAATTCTAGCCACAAAACACCTGCTAATTTTTAACAAGGAATTCAACTCTTTATGCATTTGGTTTTAACTATCAGCCAACCATCAATTATCACACCAAAACCACATACAGCAACTAGAGGTGACCTCACCTTCACCCTATAGCCTACATCACCAATCTTTCATTTTTGGCTAGATACACTATTATCAGTAACCACCCATCCAGGAAGCTGTCAAATTAGGTTTCCAATCTAATCTGCAAACATAAGCATTTCAGCAAGTACATTCTGGAAATAATATGCTATGGTAGAAATAATTACCATTTTAACATTTCCTTTAGGGAAGTGAGGACAAAAAACCGACAGAGGAAGCAATATACCACAGGCAGAGCGCAGTTGATGTACTATATGTATGCATACCCATTAGATACACATAAGCACACACACCCCCCACAGTATTTCATATTAACCCTTTCTAATGGTGATTTGAAACTGATCAACCTTCAAAACACAAATTTGTTTCCAATGACAGGGATCATAATCCAGGTCCATGCATTGGCTAGTTATTATCTGAGCTGCAGTAATGGCTGTGCACAGCAAAATGTAATCTTCCCAAATGTCACAGTAAGTTATGAATATCTGAGCAGCTTAATGCACCTTACTAGCCATGAAGTGTGAGAATGTAATCTTATTACCTTTTTTATGGTTGTATTTTTTTGAATAATGTAGCCTTTGAACTGATGTATAGTCTTTCCTTGCACTTTAGCATGATTTGGTCTCCTATGTCGCACAGTACATTTTTCAAAATTCTCCAATTCAACGTATTTTAAGTCCTATGCTGAGCTGCATAAACAATCTTTATAGCAACCTACAGGGTGGCATAACGTTTTCTTTCTTCGGCATGTAAGTATAAGCTTACAGGAATGGTTTCAAAGTGCAGTATTCAAATACATCGTCAGAAATTTTACATTTTGCCAGTTATATTTACCTTCCAAAAATATAAAAACTAAACCAATAGCTCAAGCTTTTTGGTAAAGTCTTTCTACACTTAGCTGATTGAGAACAGGGAGAATACTTTACAGCAATTTTTAACTACACACTCAGTGTGATTTTTTTTTTTTTCCCCTTAGAGAACCAAACTAACAAGAAGTCAACATAACAGCACTAATTTTAAGTATACAATAGCACTACATCACTTCTCAATAGAAACAAAAAGCCAATTTAAACACATGAAACCTCTCTTTGCAATGAAACTTTCATCTAATATACAATGGGAGAAGCAATCCAATAAGATATAAAAGAGATGGTGCGCTCTTTGGGTGAGCAAGTACCAAACTACAGTATGCAAAAAATAGCTGAGAATAAACAGTCAAGTGGCACTTTCCTGAAATACCATGATGTGTATTATTAATCTAAAGTCATTTGTCCCAGTGGCAGATAGAAAATATTTCAAAAGCTTGTAAGAAAATGTGAGAAAAAGTATTTTAATGAACTGTAACCGAAAAAAAGAAATCAAGTCCAAGACCACAATCAGCATTTCTCCTGGAAAGCCAAATTGGCTCTACTTGGAAGAACCACAGCTCCACAGTTTTAGCTCAAACCTCCAAAAGAGACTTCCTTTCTACAGAGCTTCCTTATCCTTCTCGTTCCCAGATAACCTACACATCAGGAAAAACATACTTGTTTTGTTCCCTGAAGGCAGGATGAAAGAACTATTAACCAAGCAAACTGTTGCCTCCCCTTTTTCCTCAAGATGTTGATTTTGTAATCTCACAATTGTTTCTTTAGTATGTCCAAAACAACAAGTATGGACAATGCCTATCCAATGGAAAATGCCTATCCCACCAAAAAAAACCCCAAACAAAACACAGTCAAATGGGCCAATTCTATCTCAGTGGACATACTAAGTTTATGCTTGATAAGAACCTGCAAAGCTGTGCATACAAAGCTGATAACTGCCCAAAATCTTCTATTCATAAGAGTAAGGCACTTACAAAAGATAAATATCAAGAAAAATGTGCTGAAGCTAAGCCAGTTGCCATTTCAACAATTAAAGGTTTGATATACACCCTGCATTTTACCTCTGTTCACAAAATAGCTGCGTTAGCCAAAATGGTCCTGTTCTTACTGCAATTTTACACCATGCCAGTTGATCCAAGGTAAAAAAAAAAAAAAAAAAACAAAACACCACACCCACACAACCCCATGTTTTTCATCCCTTGATGATGAAATCTGAATGCAGCTTCTGGAGAACACAAACACAAAAAAGATGGATTCGTTTTAGCCATTGTGCTTCTGAGTAACAGTAAATATCATACTCTTTGCCTACATTTACTCTTATCTTCCACCAAAGCAATAACCCACATCCTGGACTCCATCATCCCCTTTCATGTGTTCAAAAACTCAAAATAAACGCATTGATCATTAAAAATACATGTCAAAGATTTAGGAAGTATAAGAACTAAAAATCTCTTTAGGGCAGGGATCTCATAGGATCCTGAGTGATCCCAAGCCAGTCAAATCCCCTGAGGGCACACAATAAACAGTAAAAGTGAGCTCTGCGATACACATCCTGGGTGGGATAAAAACATGGTTCTGATTTGGCAAGGCCTCTCCAGAACGAAGGAGAAAAAGTGGGGAAAAATGACTAACTCATATGTACTAATTTGCAGCAACCCGTCCTCTGCCCCTCACCCCCCACTTTTCCATGCAGTCTTTTCTATCGCTAACACAACACTTGGAGGCGAGAACATATTAAAATATGAGTCCTAAGAGGAGATTTGGTAGGAAAGCCTGTTGATATTTTGGATAAGTATATCAAACAGTGACATTAGCATGAATGTCAAGTCAGTGAAATCATGACAAACAGGGCTCAGGCTCAGAGAGGTTATAGGGAGGCAAGAAAAGGACAGAAAAAGCCTGGATGTCAACCTTTTTTTCTCCAATATATTGCCACTATATCAACCATAACGCAACCAGAAAAACCAGACAAAGTACAAAGAACTGTGGGAAGACCCACTGATGAAAGACAAGGTCACAACCTTCCAGCAAGACGCAGATGATTTAAAGCCATTTGCTACCTTAGCAGTAGCTCTTCTTCCATGCTTCCAATCAGACAAAGAGCAAACAGGTATTTCTTAAGCAGGAACCCACCTCCTGATATCTCAGCCTGAAGTCACCAGTGTCCCCCCCCCGCCATCCAACACTTACCCAACAGTTACACTACAAAAGAAGGATATTAATAGTACTCAATAGTACTCATCTCCCCTGCTTTCTAAGGGGAAAAGGATGGCAAAAAAGTAAAAAAAAAAAAAAAAGTACATTTTCCTCTTAATTAGCTGCTTTTTCTCCTGTTGCCAAATTCCTAACAAAGCCTACACCTTCATTTACCTGGCAAATAAGAAAGGTCCATTTTAAACCAGGCATATCAATAGTGGCACTGCACAACAACACTGCACCCACTTTAACCTTGATGATTTCATCGAATTCTGTTCAATACTCTTGGTAACTACGATCAAAGCTGGATCATTCACAAAAAATCATTCCCATTGCTTCCCTTCACACTGATGCAACATGAATGTGCTGTAATAAAATTAAATTTTCTTAAGTCTGTCTCCTGTTTGGAAAACTGTCTAAAAGTAAATTTAAAAAGCACAAGGTGTTGAGAGTCTACTACTGCCACCTAATGTTGCATTTGAAACCATTAGCCCAGCATTACATCTTTTTAATATAGTGTCTCAGCACAGTATAATTCTCTTCCTCCCCAAGACAGCTTTATATCAGCAGCTTATATCTCATGCTCTGTCACAAGGAAGAAAGCAGCTGTATCTGCAGGAAATAAGACTGTGTAAGGATTCAAATTAGCAGAAAAGTTTACCTTAAAGTATTGGTTTACATAAAACCAGAGTTTCCTTAAGTTTGCAATTGCTAACTACAGAAGGCACACAATTTACCCAGATTACACAGGAAAGAGTAGCAAATATCTCCTTATCCAGTTAATCTGGGACATAACGCAGTTCATTAAAACTTGTCTTTAAAAAGGCACTGAGCTATGTCTATGTATACATTAAAATTACTCTCTCAGCCAAAAGAACAAATATGAAAAAGCAAAGTTCTTGTCCAGGTAGGTGCAATACATCTGAAGCAACCTTATAGTGGTGACATGTACCTATGGGCTTCTCCTTCTCAACTGAAGGGATAAAAAACCCACCCCGTTTTAAAAGATAATTATGCTGTAATCAATGATGCTGTATTTACCCTAGCTAATAATCTAGTATTTCCACTCTCCTTGCAAGGTTTTTTTATGTCAAATTAGTTCACTAACACAATTAGTTTGGTTTGTAGTACTCAGTTGAAGCCCCAGTGCAAGCAGAGCAATGTAGGGAAGAAATAGCTCTACACAACGTTTTTAAACATAGGGCAGGGGGAGATGCACTATAAATTTCAAAATTTTATACTTTTTGCATTTTATAGTCTATTTTAGAAAAAGCTTTTAATTATTTTTTAATTCATATCAAAAAATGAAATTAAAATGAAATTCAATCTCTATCTATAATAGATATTATATATATATATAAATTTATCTATATGTATCTCTTATAAAGGGAACAATCCTAGTTTTAAGCAGAATGACTAGCAAAGTTAAGTCTTATCCTACAAAAAACAAACAAACAAACAAGACAAAAAAATCGTACCTTTATTTATATTAGTTTGGTATCCATTCAGAAAATGATCTCAGTACAAACAGTTCAAATTAAATACAAATACCACACTCCAAACAGATAGAGCACTCCATACCACCGTGCACAGTACTTTTGTTTTCCCTTCTGCAAATTCAACAACAGTTTCCAAAATTGAAATACACAGGTCCAATATTAGCAATTTTACCCTCTTCCCAATCTTTACCGACCCATCAAGAGGCAGGACAGCTGATGGAAAAAGAAGGATTGCCAAGAACATGGCAGAAAACACCAGTACTAGGCGCCCAGGGAACCACACACTGGCACAGACCAAATGGAGGCTAGAATCCAGCAAACCTGCAGAACGCTGGACACAAGAAAACAGGAGACTGGTATAAAACTGATTCTCTAACAGCTTTTGTCCGAAGCACGACGCTGAGCATAGAAGCCCTTTGCTCCTTGAGGAGGCCGTACGACTATAAGCTTTATTTCAAATCTCTGAAGTAACAAAAACTACCAAGCTGAGTTTTTGCAAATCAATTTCAAGACAAAATTCCAGCACGCTCCGAGCAGTGGCTAAAGGCGTATTTACCAAACTTGGCTGTTTTCCGAGTTTGGCTTATATTATAGATATTAACAGATACAGACTATCTCTAAATCCAGCCGAAATTTGTATCCTTCTAGTATCCTATTAATAGCATTAAATTCTGCTTTTGTTTAAATTAACTTTTTTCAGTGTACCTTAACCTATGATACCATTTAAGACATACTAGAAAGATATGACTCCAAGAGATGGTTTAATAATATGCAAATTTGTAGCTCCATACAGGAAATGAAATATCCTAAATCTTTACATCACATCAGATTCATATGTGCATTGAAAGCAAATAAATCATTTAAACCATGATACAGAGAACCTTTTAAAATTTGCATTTATCTACAGTAAATACTGCCATGTTCTTTAATAGCTTGCTAGTGCAATCTTAGCAAACTAATGATTTATGGTTTTGACATTTTAAAAATCGGAAATCTGTCATTTTGTGACATCCAGTGGAAAGTCAACGCAAGTTACATTACTCTGAATTTAAACTCAAATACATGAAATACACATAAGAAAGCGCTGTACCATACTGTCCATTTCATTATGCCACTGCTTCCCTTCCTAGCTACACTTCTAAAAGTTACCTAACATTTTTATTTACATTTACAAGAATATTAAAAATAGATTTTTTTTCAGGAGCCAGACACGTATAACTTCATCAAGCACTTAACTGTTCCTCAAGTCTGGAAATATCACCCATCAGCAAACAAAAGAAATCTGCTTTATGCTGGGAGAAAGAGACTAACCATACCTCAGCTAGACAGGTCCGCATCCTGTCCTATCTTAATCCTTCCCCTCAAGGAAGGGGGCCAAAAGATAATACTTCTAAAATTATATGAATCAACAACAAGTCCAGAGTTGGGAACTGTCCTGGTTTGAGGCAAAATAGAACCGACTTTCTGTTCAGTAATTTTACATCTTGGCCAGGCCTCTTCTAACTCTCTGAAATTAACGGCGTATTGTGGAGAAAACTGCTCGTTCTCAGAGTGATAAGACCAACGTTTATAGTTCATGCCAAGGAATGGTGTGCAGAGGCCCTTGCTTATACTTATTGCTGTAACAACCAAGGGCAGCCAATTTCATTATTTGTCCCCTTAGAGGGTCGGAAACAGAAAAGCGTAGAGGGGTCCCACCTGTGGGGAGGAGGGGACAGGAGAGGTGACCCAAACCTGACCAACAGGGTATTCCATCCCATCTGCCCCATGCTCAGTATAAAAGCTGAGGGATCAAAGGCTCAGCCCTCTTTCTTCAGTGGCCGATGACCAAAGAGGACTGTCTGTTCATCTGCCTTTGACCCTGATCCATGTGTTCCTGACTCCAGAGCTGGAACCCAGTTCCCATTCGTCGCTGAGTCTGGTCTGGGACTTCCCCAGTGCCTGCCGGTGACGTGACTGTCATCCTGGGAGCTTGATACGGTTTTGTATATATTGTATTTATTTTCATTATTTCCTTTTTTTAATTTTAATATTAATACTTCATTAAAGTAGTTTAGTTCATTCTAAACTTCTAAATCTCTTCCTCTCCTCTCTTTGGGGGGAGGTGTGTGTGGTGTGGAGGGGGAGAGAGGGGAGGGCCATCTGTTATTCTGGTTTTGGTAAATTCGGCTGAAACCACGACAGGAGCAAACCATACAAGTCAGGATGACTTTACAGAGGATGCCCTGCTTGTGCTGACCTCCATCAGTCAGGACATTCACGGTGTGTGCTGCAGGCAGAAGCAAATTCATTCTGCCCATAGGCCAAATCAGAAAAAAGAAAACCCAACAATCCAACACTGACACCACGCTGGAGCAAACATCACTAAGTTTACATAGACTTGAAAATCGGGGCCCACACAGAAGTTAGACAAGTTGGTTAAAGTGAGCAAAGTAGATTGGCTCCCGCTGCCAGAGAACAGTTGTCTCTTGCAATGACTAGCAAAACAAAAAAAAAAAAATTCTATTTTAACAATATATTTGGATGCTCCTAAAAAAACACTTGCCTGAAACAATTTGCCCAGGCTTTCTTGTCAGTAAATTACTTTTTCTAACCTGCTTAGTAGTCACCATCTGAAAAACTAACAGCTAGCTTTTTGTTTTTCTTAAAAAGAAATAAAAAATTACTTCAATGTAAAAGGTTATCAAAGATATCTGTTTTTCTTCAATCAAACTGGTGTTCAAAGAAAGAAATAATAATTCAATAAGAAGGGACTTTAAGATGCTTCCCTTAAATATTTAATTTTACTAATGACTCAATTATTGAATTTATTTCAATTTGGCATGGAAATCACAGGTGTAGTAGACCCATCCAAATTATAAATACATACGAACAATTACACAATTTTTGTTACGTATACCACATATACTGAAGAGGAATCCTTCTAAAAAATATATATACCCACAACAGATTCCTAATGTACAATAATATATTATATTTGACTTTCTGAAAATTGCAGTTTCCTAAGCTAAGAAAACTAGGGAAAACGTGAAGTAAATAATTCTCAGGAAGTCTCCTAGCCCATCCAAAGCGAGGTACATGCACCCAGGAGGGATGCAAGACAATCCTCTGGGGTGCAGAAAGAAAATATTTTTTTTGTATCGTTACTAAATAAAATGCAAAAATTAAAACTAGTTTTTATTTTATCTTTCTCTCACCCGTTTTTATTTCTATTTTCATGTGGTTTATAATCTACATAATATACTAATACTCCAGTAGACGTATACAATTTATAAATAAATAGTTACACATTTATCGGGGGTGCATGCTCAAAGTTTGTTTACTGATGGGGTGTGCAATCAAAAAGGTTTGAAAACCACTTCCCTAGATGCTAGAGACAACAGACAACATATCCCCCTATTTTTCTACAGAAACAATACATCTGTCTGGTATATTACAGTAGACCAGTGGCAGGGGGAAGGAACCCACCGCTCCTTCCAGAATCGGAAGTTTGCATCCTGCAAGTCTTCTACAAGCAATACTTCACAGAACTTTTATCACTTTTGACTTAAATTGGAGACACTAGACTCGTAAAGACTAGGGGATAACAGCTACAAGAGAGGGAGAAAGGCGAAAGGAACAAAGGAAATCACAGAAGAGGAACAAAACAGAACACGTTCCAAACATGGAATTGTGTAAGAACAGCAAGGAATAACCTTACAAGAGGAATAAAATGAAGCTCAAAAAGCCAAGAAAGAATACAAGATGAAGTGAGTAATCAGTTTACTTATAAAGCTTTGGCAGGTTTTATCAGATTTAGCAACCGTAATGTTTAAGTGCAGGCCTCATATAGCACATGCTAGAAGCAAATGTGTGCCAGCTCCTCAACTGCCGTCACATTTCATAGCTCAGCAGATTAATTGCAGAGAATTTCAGCACAACTAAAGGCACCGGGTTACAAATTCCAACAGAAACCAAGAACTAATACATCTGTTTCTGTCATTTCTGACGCTGCTTCCATCCAGAACAGCTGGAAAACACCACACGTGCCTTCTCAGAATTGGCAGAAATTGCTGCCACAGCTAAAGCCAAGATGATTAAGAGTTTGGATGTAAGAAATACTAAAAGACATGCTACAGGAAACGTAATACGCAGCTTTCCCTGTTGCTATTTTTTAAATTTTCTGTAGCTGTGATCAACATGGGAGAACCACGCAGATGATCCTGGCTGGAATAGAAAGGTACCTAGAATAAATAACAGCCTTTCATTTATTCTCACCAAGAAATTACCTTTTTTTTTTTTTCCCCTTCAGATTCCACCCCCCAAATATGCCACTACATTGTTTAGAGTTTAAAAATACATATAACTGGAAGACAGCATACTGAGTGTATTGAAATAATAAGTATCTTAAAGAAGAAGAGCACAAGACTCAAGTGGTCTATCAAAAGGATTGAGAGATTCATTTTCTTACCAAACAGGAAATCAGTAATACTTGACTCAAAGACTCACTACCAGCACTGGTGCTTAAGTCTTCTTTTTGACCAAAAAAGACACACAAGAAGTCCAGCCAGCACATCCATACTGCTCACAGGGGCAAGAGCGAAGGACACCATCAAACCCACTACATTCACAACTGTGTATGGACAACCTCCATCCACCTGGGCTTTTATAACAGCAAGAGCGCCACTGTTAAACTGATGATTTTTACTCACTACACCAGAAGAAAAAGGTGCTTTTGTGAGAACAGATACATCCGTAAAGCCTCCAGGACTAGCCCATTTTTCCTTTTACTTCAATTCCCACAAAACGATTCCAAAAGTAAGGACAGAAATATGATTTTGCTACTTAATGTTCATTACAAGTGGCATACATTTCTATGGTTGCAAAAACATTTTAAAGTCATCGGTGTTGTCATGTGTCGTCCCCCCCAACCCGATTTGCCACAACCGTTTTCTGTTTGGTTGGGGTTTTTCCCCCCTAGTACAGAAGCTACTACTATTACTCTAAAGCTCTAACCCACCTTGATTTGTCTCTGTCCCTTTTCTGAGCATACAGGCAATGACTGAACGGAAACTGTCTCCAAGGCATAGTTACAACAGTAAAGGAAAGAAAAGAAAAGAAAAAAAAAAGCCACAAAGTAGACAAAGACTACTACACGTTGTGTATGTTATCACTACTGCCTACAAATATACCCTCATGTTTATAAGGTCCCCCCTTTTCTCCTGGTAAGTGCTTCTCCTAATAAATTCCAGTTGTCCTCTTGATCACCCTGTATGACAGCTCTCTTGTCCCTCGGCTTTTTCCATTTCCACAGAAAACAACATAATTCTGACTTGGCTACATGACATCTTAACATTTAGTTACGCAGCTCTACCCCTCCAGTTCACATCACAGTCTCCCAATTCCTCTAGCAGAGCCACCTCCCACATGGGCCAGATGCAATTGCAATACAACTGCAATTGCAAACTGTGTTCTGTTTGATTTCTTTTGTTTTTAATTTTGCGATCAAATACGACCAACAGCAACTGTCAGGTATTCTTCAGAAAACCTGGCAAGAGCCTCCCGCTCCCCTGTGGCAGGCTGCAGTTTAGACCGGAGGAAAGCAACAACTGTTAGACAAAAGGGTTTTGAATTACAGATCGAAGCAAGCCTTTAGCCAGTAAAGCTAGCATTTGCTAAGGCTTGGCCTCTGATATTTTTAACTTAAAAAAATGTTTAACTCTTTAAATTTTTAAAATTTTTTTAACTTAAAAAACCCACCAAATTAATCAGATTTCACAGCACTAATGCGAGTTCCCAGCATTCCTTATTCAACACTGTCATGTCATGTATTTGGACATCTAAGGCTAAAAGGCTTGTTCTGGAATTACTACACTCATAAGGATTTAAGAATTTAAAAGGATACTTAAACACCTTCCCCACGCACAAATCTGCAAACCAAAACTAAATTATTATCCCGGAGTGATAACACACATAAGCTGAAAAAGGCTACATCCAAATAACACAGGAGTATGCGAAATGGTGTTTCTTAGAATACTCTTCTCTCTGTGAAAAGTGTGACTAACTGAACAATAAATCTTGCTTCAGTGGGACAGCGAAGGAAGGAACATCTGCTGCTGTGAAAAGCTACTCAACTTGAACACAAAGAAAGTATCATTAAAAAAGGAGAGGTTAATGCCATCAAAACAAAGAACCGTATAATCTTTTTAGCAAAATCTTCTGTTTCATTCCATATCCAAAATATTTTCCCCTTTTTCTTTAGTGTTAACAGCCACTGTAGTTCTACATAATTTCCTTAAAATTCTGGAAGCAGTGAAAACCCATAATAATAAAAAGGACAAGTAACCATCTTCCTAGTTTCTTGAAAACTGTCGCTCCTATAAAAATTATATTTATTTACTAAAACAAGTTGCAAAGAAAACATGTGATATCTATCATAATTGTGGATTCTGGGACTGCAGGGGTAACTATGGAATTTATAAATAAAAAACCCTTTGGAAATTATAGCGGACTTTGGTATTTTCCATCTAAACAAACAAATACTTAAGCTGAAGATATTTTTCTAAGTAAACCATTTTGATTTAAATTCTAAACCTGAGATTCAGTGAAGCCTCTAACAGACGAGCTATTTTGTTTTCTTTCCTTCTTCTGGCACATTATCTCTAGAAATAAAATTTGCCAAGCAAACTCAGCACTATGAAAAAATCACAGACGCATTCTTCAATGTTTATCAAATCAAGCTCTCAGTAACAATATTTCCTGTGGCTTTCCACACATGTAAATATTTACTTATAAGAGAAAGATTTCCCAGTACAACAACAGAAAAAGTAATTACCATGAAAATCATGAAACAAGTTTCGAGACAGCAACCTGGTAACAGTCTAAACTGTGGTCTCTCAGGTGTGAAGCCAGAGACTGGCATGAGCATCTCCATTATCTCACTGCAAACACCAGAATGTCTTGAAATTCATGAATACCTGTGCCTTTGGGAAGGGGAGGAATTAAAAAAAAAAAAAAGGAAAAAAAAACCCAACCACAGAACACAAGCCTTTAATCTTAAAGTTTCCTTTTCCTTTCAATCAGCCTACACTGAAGTTAGAAGTACTTCTAAAGAAGTAAAAAAGATGTTTGAAGTCTACACTAACCTTTTGTTCCAGCGTAACTTGGGAAAAACAAAGCCAGAAGAGCACTGCTAACTACTCTCTGCTCCAGCAAAAACACTGGGATGTACTCACATACCCTTCTGCATAGCTCACCACACTTTTCGAAGTAGAAAGACAACTTTAAAGTGGTAGCTGCTACTTCATGAGATTAAATTACCATTAAAATTATACCAGTTTTATCCATACACTAAGCTTTAGTGGTTGGGGGTTTGTTTTTTTTCCTGTCAAAGATTAAGACATATGGCAGTGCTCCAAAACTCTGGAGTTGCTATAGTGTGTACATTTCTGTGCAAGGCATATCCATGTCCTCTAGTTTCTTTCACACCACACACCGATGCAGTTTACAATTACATTTCTCTACTCCCCTTAAATTTGCAACTAGGTATACAGCTCACAGTATTTGTAATTTTCCCACTCTTCTGTTTCTGCATAGAAAACATACGTTAAAAACAAACAAACAAAAAAAAGTCATTTGATCAGTACTATTTCTGTTACAGTTTTGGAATTCAGAAAATTCTTCCCAAAGCCAAGACAAATGCAAAAAGAAGTTTCCCTGAAACTTATAATTCCACAATCTTTTCCCACCACTTTGGAAAAACTGATTACAGGGAGGGAAAGAACATTGTTAACTGAAACTGATACCATCATTGCCACACTTTCTGCTGGTCATGGTTCACTGAATAAGGAACTTGTCCCTGGTTTCCTGCTGTTATTACCCAGGAGACACCTGAGGACGCTACAGCTCTTAGACTCTTCGGTTGTGAAGGAGTTGCACCCCATGTGCTGCAACTGCAATCCTTAGGACTTCCAAATTCCCAGGCCAACCAGCTACTCTGGAACCCAGAGTTCAGAGCTGCAGATTGCCCGGTCTCCCACAGAAGGGAACAAAAAGCTCTGCAAAAAAAGAAGAACTGCAAAAGTTTCTATGCTTTTAAGTCACTAGCGATCCATCAGATAAGCTGGCACAAAATCACAGAAGTATTTGATTACAGTGGTAAACCTCTCAGATTGTCATCACACTTTTTTTTTTTTTCTAAACAGAAACATTTGTTTTTGTCAGAGAAGTCAATTCATCAATGCCTTGCTTTATTATAAAATTCTGAAGTGAAACCGGGAAAATAACTCATAAAGAGCTGTCGCTTATTTAAATCTTAATTTCTATACTTTAAGAAGTGGAACAATCCACAGTCTCATCTATACTACTAAAAAAAAAAAAAAACAACTTAAAGTAAGTATAGCAGAAATTAACTATTGTGAGCAAGCAATCTTTTTTCAAGCTACACAATATCGTGTTATAGGAAGGAATTACCAAAAGCACTTTTTTAATAAAGTAAGGCTGGTTTAAAATGGTTAAAAACAAACCTACATTAAACTTGAGAGATTCTGCACACAAAATAAGCTCAAGTAAAAGTACAGCTATTCAGCTCTGCGACCTGGGCTAGTTCTTCCATGCAAGCGATCAGCTCAAGCTTCTATCTATGCAGTTAAACTGTTAACGCAACAGCACCTGAGTAACTGAAAAAATAATTACTTTGTACAGTAAAGATTTAAAAGGGAGAATTATCAAATTCTATGTAATGTTCTCCCCCACCCCTTCTTTTAAATAACCAATAATGGTGAGAAGCTTCATCCCATATCCAAATTCCTCGAAAACTTTAAGCAGGAAGTACATGTGTATGTCAAACTTCTGTTGCCAATATAAAGTTAGTGCATTTCGTTATGTGGTCCCCATTCTTTTCATAATGTCTGTCTTAACGACTTTCATAGTGTCTTGACATAGTATTAGTTTGATAACTGCAAATATGAGAAATAAAAGGAGGCATCAAAGAATTATTACTGAAGTTTCATGTGGTCAAATCCACAAAAAAACTTTTTTTCTTTTTTTTTAAAAATACTGATAAAGAAGTACTGTACCAGCAGGCAGGAATACAGACTGCAGAAAGTAAGTTCAAAGAAGCAAACATTTACACACTGTTTGAGGCGTAGGGAAAACTACAAAGTCTTTAAACAGATTTCCTAAAAAAAGCATCAGTTTAATTTATACAGATGACATTAACAAGATATAGTACATGAAAAACTGATACTACTATCATGAAACTCGATACTTTATACTCATGTTTGTTGGCCTCTACTGTAATAATTTATTCCCATTTTATGATGAAAATATGTTTACATTGGACTCAAACAAAAAGCACACTTGCTCCTACTTCACATTTCTTAAAAAGTCAGTCACTCACATCTCCTAACATCACGTACCCTGAAGTCAGAAAGTTCTGCCATTTGAGTTTTTTACATTTTAAACTGATGAAAAACATTATTTAATTGGTAGTGAAAGATCCCAAATCACTTCCGCTACACCTGCTTAACTTGATCCCTCCAAAAACTAAACAGGATTAAAATCAAACACATAGGTCAGATGCCTTCTCTGCTTCCCAAAAAAAAAAAAGAGACAATTAAGGCTGACAGCTGAGTACAGGCAGAGTGGTGGAACAGGAGGTTAGCTGCTGTTTCAAGGAGTAATAAAATATTAAATTTCAGGATACTGCCTTCAAAAATTCGTTACTTTTAGTAAGGTAATAATTGATTTTAAATAGTTGACGAAGAAAAGAATAATCGTTTGTTGTAACTAGGATAACATTGTCTTACAACTGATGAACAGGATGGGACTGTTTACTCCAAAACCTACTTTCACCTCAACTACAACTTATTTTATGCTTTGTTTGTTTCAAATGTTTGAATCAGAAAAAAACAGTTCTTAGTGTAAAGCAAACTCACACAGGTACCTCAGCAATCATTTCACTCTATGGTAGTTATCTTAATGTACAATAAACAGAAAGTGAAAATTAGGTATTTACATCCCTACAAAACTTGAGACTTTGTGTCTTAAGTTTTCTTCTTAAATTTAAAACATCTACCATCAGTTCAGTAGCTGGTGATTTATTCAGGTAATCTGTTCATTGATTATGGACCCACAAGTTTACATACAGAAAGCTTTTTGTTTGTTTCACATTTTTCTGTGTGTTTTCAATTTGTATGGAAATGTCCATACAAACAATCCTTTGTAAAGAGCCTTGCATTCTAAGCTGTGTGACAGTCCAAGCTGTAAAACATTCATTTCCTCAGAAATACAACTGCTGTCTTTTTAGAATTATTCTTGCAAGACCCCTGACTCTCTTTACACTCTTCTACGAGATGAAAAAACTGGTTCCTGGGGAACTGCACTTAAACTTAATTCTCTGAAAATGTCTTTTCTTGGAATTGTTCAAGATGAGATTTGTACTCTTTAAGAAACTCCAGTATCTGACAGGAGATGAGCTTTTCTGGGCTAAAAACGATTCTTATAAATATCATTTTTAAGAATGTCCAAGCGGTTTACATTCAAAATTTGTGGTTTCATCATATGAGTCGTAGGCCCACATTCTCCTTACTCATACTGGCTCTACTGACACTTGAACCATTTTTTCCTGATACCAACACAACTATCTCCAGGATTACTTTCACAGTCTATCTCAAATCTTTCCATAATCAACAACTTCCCTGAAGCACTGTAGCATTATTTCAAGTTACATGAAACATTTTCCATTGTTTTCCAAAATGAAAATTCAATCAGACTTTTTTTTAATTTCCTTTCATATGAATTTTTTTCCCTCCCCTTGAAATTGTCTGACCTAGAACTGGCACAGCTTGATATAAAAGTAATTCAAGAATGAAGTATTTTTTTATTTGAAGAATTAGAAGTATGAAGATATACAAGACTGATGAGGTGGTAAGACAGGAAAACATTCAAAGAAGTGAAGCAGAAAACAACAACAAATATGAAGACACAAAGAAAAAGGAATTATATTTAAGGGAGAATAAATAGAACGAGAATCACAGCCTTCCATCTCAGTGAAACAGTATGTTGAGAAGACTAAAACTGAAAGCAAATTCCCTGAGTTCCTCAGGGAGAAGGGAAGTTTGCAGGACACAAAGGGTTTCAAGGGAGCAATGCTGGAGTCTGAAGAGGAGAAATCAAGACTGCTTTTCTTGAGAGTTATCTTGTTTGTACCTCTTCCATGTTTCCACTTCTGCATACACTGGTACTTAGTACTCCTAGCTTCTTTCAGCTTTTCCATGAATGTTCTTACAGCACAAGTCTCCTTTGTATAGGCTTGCTGGCTCAGTGTGAAGTAGGGTTAGAAAACTGTTTGTTCTTACCCGCCGCCCCCCTTTTCATCCTTAAATCGTATCTGATCTTCAAATACCACTCATTCACATAATCATCCCAACGCTGATGATTCAGCATCAATATTATCATCAAGTTGAAAACGGCCAAAAGGACTTTCGCAATCCTCGCTCATCTCTCTCAGCCTCCAGTAACTACCATGCAATGCAACATCTCGGACTGTAATTTGCCATCATTCTAAACTTTGTCCCACTCATTTCAGCATGTGCAGAACATGTGCAAATCCTTCCATTCCAGGTGCAGTTACACATTCCAAAATAATACCTTATAATTCCATTTTCCTAATTCAGCCAGAACTCTCTATTTTTTTTTTACCTTTTCCCCTAAAGAGGAAGAAACCTTGCTTTTCAGTTGGCACTTGTCTTTAGTTTCCTCTACATAGAGTGCTGCATGCACTTCTGATTTCACCTCCATTTACTGTCAAAGTGCTTTTCAGTAGTAGTGCTTTCAGCAGCGCACTTCAGTATCTTCTATGCTGTCCTAATATTGCTTTCAGCAGTCACTGATAGAACAGAACATACAGGCAATCACAACTCAAGTTTCTTGTTGGATCAAAGCTATAGCTATTTGAAAAAATAAAAAAAAGCCTGTAAAACATATAAAAGAAACATTGATCATGGCACCATTCATAGACTTCGGAAGGGAAAAAGAAGTTTCCAGAGGAAATAGATTTTCCTCTATCCTCTTGGTCTGACCTAATTGGAGCGCCTGCACAAAGACAATCTTTGTACAAAATCAATCTTTGAATACTTCTGCTAGATCAAGTCATCGAGCTTAAAGCTGTCCTCATTTTGAGAGGCCTGTAATCTCTGCTAATAATACTTAGCAGATAGTTTCTTTCAGTGTTGTCTTAGCTTAGCCAATTATAACAGTGGCGCTACTCACTTCATTCCAGTTTTCATACAACCAACTCTTGCTTTCATACCCATCTATCAATATTGATAACTCCTTCCTCAAGAGTCCATCTATGTCAGTAATGTCCTCTTCCAGATCTCGCCCCACATTCCCCGAGACCATTCAGGTTACTACTGTCAAAATATCAATATGAAAAGTTTGAAACAGAATGTAAAATAACACATAGAATGGTTAAAGTTGGAAGGGACCTTAAAGATCATCCAGTTCCAAGCCCGCTGCCATGGGCAGGGACACCTCCCACCAGACCAGGTTGTTCAAAGCCCCATCCAGCCTGGCCTTGAACACCTCCAGGGATGGGGCATCCACAGCTTCCCTGGGCAAGCTGTGCCAGTGTCTCACCACCCTCACAGGAAAGAATTTCTTCCTAGTATCTAATCTAAATCTCCCCACTTTCAATTTAAAACCATTACCCCTTGTCCTATCGCTCCACTCCCTGATAAAGAACCCCTCCCCATCTCTCCTATAGCCCCCTTCAGGTACTGGAAGGCCGCTATAAGGTCTCCCCAGAGCCTTCTCTTCTCCAGGCTGAACAACCCCAACTCTCTCAGCCTGTCTTCATAAGGGAGGTGCTCCAGCCCTCTGATCAGCTTTGTGGCCCTCCGCTGGACCTGTTCCAACAGGTCCATGTCCTTCCTTTGTTGAGGACTCCAAAGCTGGACACAGTACTCCAGGTGGGGTCTCACCAGAGAAGAATCACTTCCCTCAACCTGCTGGCCACGCTTCTTTTGATGCGGCCCAGGATGCACTTGGCTTTCTGAGCTGCCAATGTGTATTGCCGACTCATGTTGAGCTTCTCATCCACCAACCCTCTCAAGTCCTTCTCCTCAGGGCTGCCCTCCAGCCATTCTACTGTGCTGCAGCCCGCTGTAGTCCTTCTGTAACCCTACTTCAGAAAGAAGACATTTTACTCTAATTCTCTTCCTTTCATTTTCCTATTTTTCGCCCCATCTTGCATCTGAAATTACAGAGTACACTCTTGAAAAACAGCACTGGAGCTTTTAACACTGTGAGTCCAGCTCAAAGAAAGAGTACGTTCCCTGCCTTAGTTAATAAAAGTTTAACAGTTCTCCCCAGGCCCACTATTGCGTATTGCTTGTTACAGACTGTCTGCATAAGTCATGGGGAAAACAAAAACAAATCAAACTAATCAAACTCCCAAAGAAAGACATTCCAGAATGGAACACACTAGTGTGGATTAATAGCAGAATGTTTTCTATAAAGAAAACTCATGGATCTTTGAGAAAAACAGAAGGAAACGTAGCAGCACAAGAAGGATAGATGTCTAGAAAGATTTTTACCCTTTAGAAACTCCTTTTTTATCCTTTAGAAGATCATTTTTAAGAAAGAAAAATTAAGTAGTAATCTATAATTTGTGCAAACTAGCATCAAATCCATCTTCCCAAAGATAAGCAGGGAATACCAAGGCTGTTTTTTTTTTCACACTCCAAAATAGTATAGTAATAGGTAATTTGTATATTACTTCAAGATACTTTCCATTGTTTTTTTTCTTCTTTTTCTTTCTCTTAGAAATACAGCAATGCTAACCACTGCATCCTTACTCCTAAGTCAGAACTATGCACAGGTCTGCTGCTGCACAAAACCGAGACTGATGAGCACCATCTCATGGACATTTCAGGTAACAGATTTTTTAATAGAAAAAAGAACTTTGTGAATTCTCCAGTATATGAAGCTATCTTCTAAAATAAGCACATTGAAATGGAATGATACACAAACGTAATTTCAAAGTTTCAGCTGCTTAGATCTGAAACTATGGCACAAGTTAAGGACTTTTCTAAAAATTTGTCACTGCAAATGTATCTGACAGGAACGTTGCCACATCCACACAGAAAGAATTTTAGAATTATTCACACAACTGCTTATAAATACTTATTTTAGGTACGTACATACAATTAACTCCACCCCCATCCCAAAGAATCCACTTTCTTGCACACGGAGTCTAAAATAAGTTTTTAAAAAATAAGATGAGAGCAATACCAACAGAACTCTCATTTTCCCTTTTAAGCCAGTATGAAATTCAAAAAATAATTTTAAAAGCATAATTGCATACTTGTATGTTTCCTTTTCAACTTTACAATAGTCAATGAGATTTCAACAGACTGTTTACATCCATTCCTGCAGATCCTAGGACAACTAAACCATGACTTTATTAGTCTTATGGACCGTATTACTTCAAGTAGCTGACATTTGACAATACAGTTCCTCTGTGACATGAAATTTTACCCAGTAACAGTAATACCTCAGAGAGAACATCCCCTTTCACTTGTCTACTAGTTCAAGTTACAAAGATACTCCTGTTGTAGCACATAACATGTTGATCTTTCTTCAGTTAATCAAAATGTTTAATACCAAACAAATTTATGGTCAACTAACCTCGTTAAGCACATTTCTGATCACTAAAAGTTTGCTCATTATGGTTTCTGTAAGATGATTTATTGGTAAAACATGTTGTAATAGTCACAGTCAAACTAGTTTTACTCCTTTGAGTGCTGGCTTTCAGCAGCCCTGCACATCAAATGAAACGTTGCTTATTGGTTTTTATTTATTGGATAACGCTAACAAACAAAAAAAACCCAAACCAAAACAAAATATTAATTACACCATTTGAAGTACCACTGCAGAAATTAAATTAGAGCGAATGCGGATTCTGCAAGTACATACAAAGCTGCTCCTGATAAAGTATTCCACTACAAAAATTAGATTGTTAATTCTAGAGCAACACCAATTTTTGTAAGACATAAAGCACTGTTGTGTCCCTCTCTGCCCTGAACACAATCTAATCTAGCTTTGAGAAAGGCATTAATTAGAACAGCATGGTCTGCACTCGGAAGAGGAGGTCACGACTCTCCAACCAGACCCTGCATTGTGTCCCTTGCCTGCACCGCTTTTGCAATCGTTTCACAACAGCTGAGGGTCAAACCAGATCTAGTGTTTCAGGCGCAGATCAGAATGACTCTGTGTAATCCTTCCAAGCAAACCCTACAATGTTTCCTGGGCTTCCTTCCAAAACTCACTACGGTGATCTCTATGAGCAGCCTTCTCAGCACTAAAGCTCAGCCAGCTCCCACTCACAATATATTGGAAAATTAGCCAGTCTAAATCCTCTGGAATTGATACGAAGGAGGATAATATGTTATGAATTCCTGTTACCTAATTTATCTTGTCACCACATGAATCTCTGCAACACTATCAGGACAAAAAGAAGTGCCTTTTCCCAAGTTCACTTTGACCAGGACAAGTGCATAAATTCTCAATCAGCTGAAATAATTCTCCGAGTTATGATAGTAGCCAAGACATATCGACCCACCTGTAGGAACTCACCACGGACGAAACTGTGTCTGGTCACCAACCCTGCCTATCTACAAGGGTTACCTGGCTCCCCAGTTCAAGAAGGACAGGGAACTGCTGGAGAGGGTCCAGCAGAGGGCTACAGAGATGATGAGGGGCCTGGAGCATCTCTCTTATGAGGGGAGGCTGAGGGACTTGGGCCTTTTTAGTCTGGAGAAGAGAAGACTGAGGGGGCATCTGATCAACGCTTATAAATACTTAAAGAGGATGGGGCCGGTCTTTTTTCAGTGGTGCCCAGAGACAGGACAAGAGGAAATGGGCACAAACTTGAATACAAGAAGTTCCACCTAAACATGAGGAGGAACTTCTTTCCTTTGAGGGTGGCAGAGCCCTGAAAGAGGCTGCCCAGGGAGGTGGTGGAGTCTCCTTCTCTGGAGACATTCCAAACCCGCCTGGACACGTTCCTGTAAAACCTGCTCTGGGTGGACCTGCTTTGGCAGGGGGTTGGACTGGATGATCTCCAGAGGTCCCTTCCAACCCCATGTGATTCTGTGATCCCAAGATTAATATCTCACATTAAAAAAGTTAACACTAGGGCAAGACATACTTCATATGAAGCTTGGTCTGTTCCTGACCCAATCAGGTCCGTACTAGTTTAAATAGCACATTACCCAGGTTTCCAGATTTCCCTAACAAAGATGAGAGACTACTGTAAGGCCAAACACATAAAGTTCCATCCAATGTATCGAGTTGATTTTAGCATCTTTGCTTTGGCTTTCATTAGAGCACTGAAATTTCTTCCCTTCGCAATCAAAGTTTATGTATCATTTACAGTAGCATTTCACAAAACTCAGCTTTTTTTTTTGGTTAGTCTACAAGGTTGAGCTGAACTCCATAAGGCTCAGTGGTACTCAGTACATTTCCTGTATCTTCAGATCTCCAGCAGAACACCTCATATAAGAAACACTTGGCTATTTTTAAGTTTTTGCACTGTAAGACTTACTGCCACTCAAATCTAATTGACTGCGGGCTTATTGGCAATTGTTCTAAGCTCTCTCCCAATCCGCTTTGTGAAGATTTATTATTTACATTCAGTCTGTAGACTGACTGCATAAAATATTAGTTGGCCTTATGGCTGATGTTATGCAGGAGGTCACATTACCACATTTATCGCTTGGCTTCATAATCTATACGTGACAGTCTTCCAAGGAAACTGTAAAAGTGCTATTCCAAGATAAGCCTTTCATTATCTGAATTTTAGGAGTAGCATTGCTCTTCTCTCAAAAATTTGTGTCTTGGTTTTTAACACTTTACATATTTGATTGGTCCACTATTACGACACAAAAACTCCTGCCTATCTTTTTATTTCAAACGCCATAATTATGTCACAAAATACTATACTTGTAAGCGGTACCACACTGCTTCAATGGAACTCTAATAACTGGTTTCGTTATACAATACATAGGATCACAAATTTAAAAAAATCCATGAGCATACCTATAGACAGTATATGCCTGCAACACTATTAAGATTTGCATCATACGTAAGAACAGTATTTTACAGAAGACCAAGAATTGAGACACAAATCAAAGGGACAAGAAAAACAGAACTGAGGTGACACTCAAGAAAAAAGTAATAAACAGAAGTGGTGAGTAAAAAAAGATATATACAGTAGAGGTAAGAGGAACAGGAAGGCCAGCAATAACCCATGCAAAATTATCTAAGCTGAGAAACAGATGTTAAAGGTATATAGGTCTGCAGCCCTACAGCTTTACAGTATAGTCCTCTCAAGACTCAATTGTGGGCATTTGCTAACAAGCCAAACTTCAATAGAAAGCTAAAAAAAAAAAGTCTATAAAACATACTATATAAGTTTTTATCTTAAATTCATAAAGATTGAAAAGAAATATTTTCAAATGTAACTTGGTATGTCTTAATGCGCACTAAGTACATTGTTGATGGCTTTTATACACTTCACTGCAAATCTAACTTGGGTTGGTCTCTAAATGTAAACATACCCATTGTGTTTTCCAGATTCAGTTAATATAAAAACCCAAAGTAAACCTCTCATGTCCTCCTACTGGCATTACGGGTGAGCACACAATTTGTAATACAGAATACTTCACTTTTTGTAACGAAAACTGAAGCAAGAAATACAAATATAGGTTTTGGCATAACCACCACATTATTTCAGCTCCATCAATTGCTAAGTCAAAACAGCATGAAAAAAAAACCTGCTGCCTCTACTTACTCAAACACTTGCAGCAAGTGCAATGTAGTCTTGAAAATCCAATTAATCTTACAAACCCAAAGTTTTCTCCAATATCCTTAAGATGTTTGGAAAGCACAGCATTTTTTGCCTAGCAAAGTCTCAATTTTCCTTCTGAAATTTATGACATACATAAGTAAATACTAAATAGGAAAAAGTTAAGACTGAATTATGCAGTATGAGTGAGACAGATTAACATTTTATCCACATTAAGCCCTCTTCAAGGGAATAAGTCTGTGGAGGCACATGGGTGCCTCATGTATGACTATTTTAGCCATACAAACATAGCATTCTTGTTTTACATGTTGACATCACTACTTGCATATATTTGTACTGTGAAATTGTAGCACTACACACTTAGTTTCAAAAAAACAGGTTGTTTTTGTTTTTTGACAGATGTAAACAGAAATACTGAAAAAAAATAAATCATTCAATTACCAAAATTGGGGAAAATACAGTAACAGTGGATGGAAGATGAAAGGAAAAATAGTACTATTTTCTTAATGTATAATTTTAAAAAGGGGTGGGGATTGTCTGCTTTTTGTTTATTATTGGACTCGTTGCAAAGCATTCAGCACAGAATACAACACTTGCTTAAGAAACCATCCTTATTTCAAGATGAACCTCAAACTTGTTTCATCCTTGTCCCCATTCACCTTTTTTTCTTTTATGTGCAATGCTACCTTTGGCAACACTTTCACCTAAACACAGCTGGTCAATGACAGATCTGGAATACGAAAGGCTGTCCTGATACAGACACAGACACCATTATTCATAATTTAAGAAGTATTTTAATATAAAAAAAAAAATTAACTCTATCATCTGTCCTTCCTCTCATGCAATTTTCAAGACAAGAGACAGGAAAGGGACTTGTGGAACATGTATATGTTCAGCACAACCAGTCTAATGAAACATTTAAGGAAACGTTCAGGAAGGAAAGTAGAAGTTATAAAAGTATAACTTGAATTTCTTCTTTCTATTTGTAACCTTACCAAAGTATAAAGCTAGCATCAATCATACTCTGACAAAATACTGTCAGCTGAAGTTTGTAACCTTTGTATCATATTAAGCAAAGTTCTCTTTTTGTTTTAATCATTTCCTATTAAGACAACTAAGTTGAGTGCTGGGTGCTATATATATTCATCACTTTGTTTCTTAAGGGGTCCATGTGCTGCTTGCAAAAGTTTGACGCTAATTTAGCTGTTTATCTCCGGAGACTGATACAAATCCTGACGCCACTAGAGTAAAGAATAATCATCACAGCGGTTCTCTCTCGCTCTGTATGCGGGCACTCCAGGCCAAGACAAGAGGCTGCAGCAAAGGACAACTAAAACAGTAACACGGCTCCCCACTGAGCAGAAAAAACAAAGCTACAGATAAAAACACTTCTCCATGGGAAAACTTTTAAATTCCTAAAATGTTACATAACCATTTGCTCAGTAACCATTTTTAATTTAACTGTGTTTATCCTCAGCATCTATTATACTACTTTAACTGTGTTACACATGGCACTACAGATGGTGCTAAATGACTCCAGGTAATCAAAAGAATGCTCTTGTGAGATAATAACAATTAAGAAGTGCCAAAATTAGATTTCCTTCTCTTATTATGTTCTGGTCCCATTTCTCATTGTGTTTAATACAAAATCAATTTCAGATTTATAGAGCAGTAACATTTTTGGAACCTAAAAATATGTGAATGAAGTCAGTCATAAAAAAGACAATACTTTCTAAGACTGTCAAAAATAAACTGAGAAATTCATCCATTTAAGGGAGAATTTGAAAGAGTTTGGTGGGGAGACAGGAGTAAATTTCTCTGCTTATGCCTCTAATTA
This sequence comes from Numenius arquata, assembly GCF_964106895.1. Taxonomy (NCBI): domain Eukaryota; kingdom Metazoa; phylum Chordata; class Aves; order Charadriiformes; family Scolopacidae; genus Numenius; species Numenius arquata. The sequence goes on along the minus strand of NC_133585.1, from coordinate 25,550,524 downwards.
CTCCAAAAATCAGTAAGTTTTTATTCACACTGCATAAGAATGTCACATTTATGAAATCATCCGGTTTACATATTTCAACATTTAACATGCCTTTGCTCCATGAATCACCTTATCAGCATTAACGCTTTCCATCAAATCCCCAAGTAGAGTCTCATAAATTTAACATCATCCTAGGGGACAACGATTCTTAATTTTTTCAAATTACAAGTTACCAGTTTAAGGAGTTTTACACACCGGGTGTATATAGTATAAAAAGCTCTTGTTTCTATCCTGAAATGGTTGTTGGCAGTAACCATGAATCATAGAATCATAGAATGGTTAGAGTTGGAAGGGACCTTAAAGATCATCGAGTTCCAACCCCCCTGCCCTGGGCAGGGACACCTCCCACCAGACCAGGCTGCTCAAAGCCCCATCCAGCCTGGCCTTGAACCCCTCCAGGGATGGGGCATCCACAACTTCCCTGGGCAACCTGTTCCAGTGCCTCACCACCCTCACAGGAAAGAATTTCCTCCTAATATCTAACCTAAATCTCCCCTCTTCCAATTTAAAACTGTTACCCCTTGTCCTGTCACTACACTGCCTGACAAAGAGTCCCTCCCCATCTCTCCTGTAGGCTCCCTTCAGATATTGGAAGGCTGCTATGAGGTCTCCCTGGAGTCTTCTCCAGGCTGAACAATCCCAACTTTCTCAGCCTGTCTTCATAAGTGAGGTGGCTCCAGCCCTCTAATCATCTTCGTGGCCCTCCGCTGGACCTGTTCCAACAGGTCCATGTCCTTCCTGTGTTGAGGACTCCAAAGCTGGACACAGTACTCCAGGTGGGGTCTCACAAGCACAGAGTAGAGGGGCAGAATCACCTTCCTCGACCTGCTGGCCACACTTCTCTTGATACAGCCCAGGATGCGGTTGGCCTTCTGGGCTGCCAGTGCGCATTGCCAGATCATGTTGATCTTCTCATCCACCAACACCCCCAAGTCCTTCTCCTCAGGGCTGCTCTCCATCCATTCTCCGCAATTCTCTTCATGGTTATCATCATCTGCAGTGGTGGCAGTGACAAGCAAGCCAGATACTTCAAACTATAACAAATCTGTGCTTCCTCGGACATCACCCTTCACACTTGGAGATTGCTGCACAAAACCAAGCAACTTATACATTTGTCCATGATGTTATCTCTGCCTCTGGTAACATACAGAAAATCCAAAGAGCTTTACATTAAAATAATTACATGTTTCTGACTTTAGATTTGAGAACCTGAGAATCTTCATTTCCATCTTGAGATCTTCCTCCATTCAAAGCTTCTTCTTCAGTATACACATTCCAGAGAATTAGCAGATAAAATAGAAAAACAATTCCCACTGTCACTTCTAGGGCCTAGCAAATAGGATCACCTCAGTATTTTCAACATGCTTTCTTTAGTTGCTCTTCATATCGAAAAATACTTAGTATTATTTCTACTGCTACATGAAGAAACATTTTATATTCATACAGTTACTCTAGTTTCAAGCAAGTATTGAATTAAAGTTCTGGCACGAACTGCCTTCAGGTTTTAGGACACTCTGCTTCAGAAACTTCCGTCTGCCCAACACAGCCCGTCTCCTGCCCTCACAGAAACAAGAGTTAGAAGAGCTTCACTGAACAAAGGCTGAACCCCTACATGTCTCTGGGGCACAGTATCACACAGTGACTGCAAAAAATTAGTAGTATTTCAGAGAAAATCCTTGAAGATTACCTAAAATGGAAGACATCAGGTAATCTTAATGTATGAATCACTGACTCGAGTACAACTTTTGAATTATTTTAACATCTTTTCTAACTTTCATTTTAAAATCCTGAAATTCCATCTTGAGGAACCAAACTCATTCTTTCTCATTTTCAGAGCGTAATCCTGAAGATTTGTAATTTAACCCAAGTGATGCACTCCAGTAGAAGTAAAGATGTCATTGACATCTGGACCAGTTCACAGGGAGAAGACAACGGACATCAACTTTCCAAATGTTTCTGCTAAATAATTTATTTATGAACTCATAAAAGCTTCTGAAGCTCATGCTTTTTATTGCCAACATTGAATCGACACTGTGGATTGTAAGAACAAACGATACAAAAATGCAAAGCCAGAACTTCTCATTGACTTATGTTGCCATTAGAACAAAGAAGAGACTGTGAAATCTCTCTTGATGGAGCAGCACAGAAAGCACAGCCCAAAAGGAAGGTGACTTCCAACAGCAGTGACTGTTGCACGGTTGCCTTGGGGCACCTTAGTTTGCATCACCTACCCAAAATTATCACTAGCTTCACTTCTGCCAATTCTCTGCAGTCCCACACATAATTGCTTCCAAAGCAGGAAGCTCCTGTAGAGTAGAAGTAGTTTTTCCTAGTCCTTTGCTACTCAGTGTATCCTTACAGTCTTGTATAAAAGATTCCTCTTCCTAGGAGACTTAAATTTAAGTAAAGGTGCCATATCAGTCATGAGTCACCTACTTGGAGCAAGTAAGGCTTGATTCAGCCTGCAGAAACTCTATTGCACCTAATGGACCAAAAAGGAAAGAGCCCGGCCTGACTCTCAGGGGCCTTGTTAATGTTTACAGAATTAGCAAATAAAAATAACACTTTTTTTCCTCCTTGCTTTTATACCACCCACCTTTGATATGGAAATCATTCATGCAAGAGGCACGGGTGTATCTCAAAGAGGAGTATGCTACATCATAATACCAAACGCAGTGACTGTATAAACACCTTGCTGGTTCCCAGCACCAGGACATGGAACCACACCATACAGAGCCCACACCACGACTACAGCATCACACATAACAAAGCACTGCCTGAAGACAAAAAGAACATGCTTGGGTAACTGATACTTCATTAATATGGTTGCCACACATACATTTCATTATTGTGTTTTCTTTAACACTACAGTTTTAATCAGATATAGTTAGCTTGCATGCTGGCAATGGACAATAGCTCCTTTTGGCCAAACTATTAACATTTTTAAAACAAAGACATCTCGGCCTTCAAAATTCTGGATTAAGTTTGAGGTTCAGGCATCTTTTAATATAGGAATTTGCACATACTGTTACTGCAATTGAGAAATCCTCTACTCCGCTTTGATGCCATCGTTACGGGGAACAACACCTGTTTTAAGAATACATATATGTGCTTTCAAGCATTTTTTCAAGTACACACGGTTGTGGTTTAACCTCAGCTGGCAACTGAGCATCACAAAGCTGATTGCTCACTCCCCTCAGTTGGGATAGGAGAGAGAAAGGGTAAAAGTGAGAAAACCCCAGCCAAAACCAGCACAACACAGTAAAGTCACAGGCAAACCAAACCATTTATAGGTATCCTTGATAAAGAAAACTCCTAGACAGAGTAACAGAATTCTATCCATATCTCTAGCCTCATATATGTAAACAATAGATCTACGGGAAATATCAAAGCTGACTCTTAAAAGTTGTGAAATCGAGTACTCAACTGGAAAAAGAAAATAAATAAGCATTTAAAGCTGTTCACCTCCTTCCCTGTATACGGTACTGAAGGTTGTTTAACAGGAAATTGAAGCATCAAGGTCACGTCTAACTCAGTGCTACAAAAGTCGAAAGCACTGCCAACCCACAGAAGACATACAGTAAGTGTATTCCAAAACCAAAGAGCTATTCCACAATGAAAATGGTCATTAAGCCTGTGTCTGACTAGTCCTGTTGTCAGTAATATGCATGGAAATATCCTGTTCAGGATGATACTGGGCTTCAGCTATGAGTAGGAACTTTAATAGGAATGAGCCACAAAATTCTCATTAAACCCTGCCTGTCAGTTAGCAACAGCTACAGGACAAATATACAGTGTCACACTACAGAGCAAACGAAAACACAGATACTTAACAATACATGACAGAGACAGGGGAAATCAAAATCCACTAAAATAATTCTCCCTCCCCCTGCCTCCAAATTCAAGTTTAGCTTAACTTTGTGGCACCCTTGTGTAATTCAAAGTGATTTTTCCCATAGAAATTAACACAGAATCACAGAATGGTTTGGGTTGGAAGGGACCCACCTAGTTCCAACCCCCCTTTGCCATGGGCAGGGACACCTGCCACTAGACCAGGTTGCTCAAAGCCCCATCCAGCCTGGGCCTTGAACACGTCCAGGGAGGAAACATCCACAACTTCTCTGTTCCAGCGTCTCACCATTCTCAGAGTAAAGAATTTCTTCCTGATATCTAATCTAAATCTCCCCGCTTTCAGTTCAAAACTATTACCCCTCCTCCTTCCACTCCACTCCCTGATCAAGAGTCCCTCCCCATCTCTCCTGTAGGCCCCTTTAGGTACTGGAAGGCTGCTATGAGGTCTCCCTGGAGTCTTCTCCAGACTCAACAACCCCAACTCTCTCAGCCTGTCCTCATACAGGAGGCACTCCAGCCTCTTCATCACCTTCATGGCCCTCCTCTGGACTTCCTCCAACAGGTCCATGTCCTACTTATGTTGGGGGCCCCAGAGCTGGACACAGTACTTCAGGTGTGGTCTCACCAGAGCAGAGTAGAGGGTCAGAATCGTCTCCCTTGACCTGCTGGCCACACTTCTTCTGATGCACCCCAGGATGCAATTGGCCTTCTGGACTACGAGTGCACATTGTTGGCTCATATTCAGTTTTTCATCCACTAATATCCCCAAGCCCTTCTCTGCAGGGCTGCTCTCAATCCACTCATCACCCAGCTCTGGGTGGTGCTTGGGGTTGCAATGACCCAGGTGCAGGACCCTTGCACTTGCCCTTGTTCAACTTCATGAGGTTCGCATGGGCTAACCTCTCAAGCCTGTCCAAGTCCCTCTGAATGGCATCCCTTCCCTCTACAGCAGCAACCACACTACTCAGCTTGGTGTCATCGGCAAACTTGCAGAGGGTGCATTCAATCCCACTGTCCGTGTTGCCAACAAAGATGTTAAATAATACTGGCTCCAATATGGACCCCTAAGGGACACCACTCATCGCTGGTCTCCACCTGGACATTAAGCCATGGACTGCAACTCTTTGAGTGCAACCATCCAGCCAGTTTCTTATCCACCCATCAAATCCCTGTCTCTCCAATTTAGAGACAAGAACGTTGCACAAGACAGTATCAAATGCTTTGCACAAGTCCAGGCAGACAACATCACTCGCACTTCCCTTACCAACCAATGCTGCAACCCCCAATGTAGAAGGCTACCAAATTTGTCAGGCACAATTTGTCCTTAGTAAAGCCATGTTGGCTGCCACCCATCACCTCTCTGTTTTCCATGTGCCTTAGCATAGTTTCCAGGAGGATCCGCTCCATGATCTTGCTGGGCACAGAAGTGAGACTGACCGGCCTGTAGTTCCACGGGTCTTCCTTTTTTTCCCTTTTTACAAATAGGCATTATGTTTCTCCTTTTCTGGTCAAGGGTAACTTTACCAGTCTGACACGACTTTTCTAATATGAAGGATAGTGACAAGATCATGACATTTAAATGGTTAGGATTTGATTTCAAAAGTTTGAATTTGAAACAAATAGTTTATAATCAAGTTTTACTACAGCACAGTTATAGTGATTAAACTAAACTGTTCATTTATGATGCTACTTTAAGACAATTTCTTTGGGCAGAGTTAGATTGCTCCTCTAAAATTTTACCTCTACCTCTATTCACATGATTGGAATTGAAAGAGATCCCAACAACTCTTTGCATATCTAATTAAAAACCCCTACGGTCATCTCCATCTTTAAAGTGGTAAGAATAACAGCAAAGGCGTCAAGATTAAATTAGCTCTCAAGTGAAACTTCAATTTTTTTTCCCCACCTTTTACTTCGTATCCAGATTTTCAGGCTTCTCAATTTGCCACACAAAACCCAGCTGAGAGAATGCCTGAACTTACAAGTTTCCTTATTACAGTCATCTACATCATCTGATAATGTGAAAACTATTTCCCCCCCTTTTTTGGAGGGGGAGGCAAACAATACACAACACTAACTTGTATCTGTAAGTGGTACGTGACATTTTTTCAGCTTGCTCATGGCTTCTCTCAAGACAGGACACACAAGTACTAAGCACACTCCCAGAACAAGATCTGGTTGGAAACAGAGATACCACTTTCCTGCAAAATGACAGCACCATCCAGAAGCCAGAAGGCCAAGCTTCTGCCATTTATTTTTTTCTTTCTGAAATATGTCTAACCAACTCTAGTGATCTTTCAGTCACCAGACAAACCCACCTGAAGATAATCCACCTTCCGGGCAGGAAAACAGGATTCTGTACACCACAAATAAAACTTTACTAAAGCCCTAACATATGGCCACGAAATCCACTGTCTTCCAGCTCCAAATCTTTCCTCTCATACACAAGTGACTGGAGAACCTTATTCAAACACCTCAACCACAAGGTCTGAGACTTGTTTCTTTCTGTGCCTTCACTCCATACCCATGAATCTGGCATTCTTTGCAGTATATGAGCCTAGTCTTCGCAGAAGAGGTGTTAGAAATGTCCCCATACAAGTCACACCACCCTCACTACACAATCCTGACAAATGGCAATTTGAATCTCTTCCTACTAATGACAGAAATCAGGGTGGCTTTCATTTCCTGCATAGGTAAGACTTCACTAAGCCAGAAGAATTCCCAAAGAGCAGTTTACATTTCACTTGAAAAGCAGTACACAGGAAGGGCACAAGTCTTTAGTGCCAGGTCTCAGATGAGTCATGGAATAAACATCTCCTCAAAGGCAAAACCCCTGCCAATCAACTGATCCACAGCGGCTGTGGCATTCGCAGCTCCCCAGCCCACTACAGAAGACTGGAACCTTACTTTTGAGGAAGAAATGGGCAAGAAAACAAGGCAGTCTTTTCCACATGAGCATATACTGATTTGCATAAAGATGGGAAGCTGCTGGTACAGTTTCTGTGCCTGAGAACCCTCTTCACAGCACTTCATTGTTGCGTTGTGCAACACTGCTAACTCCTCTAAATCAAGGAAATTCAAACTGTTAAGAACATCATAGCATCAGAAGGTGACCCTTGGCTGTAGATTACAAAACAGAAAGAGAACTTTTTGCAATCCCAATTGAAATATCAGCATCTCGGTGTTCTCCCATTCTGTAACACTAGCAATATTTTAAACATTCGTAGCACCCCATCTCACATTAGCTATTTCAAAACGCATTCTAAAAATGCGGCCACAGTGACTCAGTTTCACAATCCATATCAGATACCTAGAAGTCAGGCATTACAGCGCCTAAATTATACACTGGAACCAAATACTAAGCTCCCATTACAGAGGAAAAAGAAAAAAAAACCCACCTTGCAATTTCTTTTCAATCAAGTTCACAACCAAAACTACAAACAAATCACATGCTTAGTTTCAACAAAAACATTAGCAGCAGGCAGATGCTGACTGGACTGATAGTTTCCATTTGTTTATTTAACAGTCATGCACCATTACCAACATTAGTCATTTGGTTCCTATTCTCCCCCAACTGCATTGTTCTAGGGCTTATCAGATGTTCTACTGCTGTATCATTGGCCTGTTTTTTTAATTTATGTCTATGATTCCACGTAAAGAATGTTTTGGGGGTTTTTTTTGTTTGTTTGTTTTGGTTTTTTTTAAGCACTACTCGATTTCAAGGTCCACCTGAATCATTAATAAGCCTGCAAAAAACAACTAGCCTTAGGAACACAGTTTCAATCCCAAGAAGTGTAAACAGCATAACTCAAAGACTTCTCTAATAACGGACTACTAAACCTTAAAGATTGCAGGACTGCTTTATTCCACAATTCTACACCAATACCGTTTATCTTATTTTACCAAACAGCTCCCCACCCACCCCCATCCCAATCATATTTGGAAAAGCAACCAGCACAATTCCCACCCAAACCTACACAGTTTGACAAATGATCCAATTTGTGAGAGATTTATCAAGTGAACATTCAGCATCCTGGACTCCATTATCACACACTTCCCAGTCCATTGCAAGATGCTACTGGTTCTCTTGTTGCTCTTATAAAAGAGAAATTGCTCTCCCACTGCAGTGACCATCTTACCTGCTACTTACTGATGCCTCTAGCCTTTCAGCATTCCCAAAAGAGAGAATAAATAAGCTACACGTCAATCTATGCACTGTTACTGTTTTACAGGGCTAGTCCAGTATAAAACTAGAAATTTGGAGTACCTAAGTGAGGCAAGCAGAATAGATTTCATTTCATTAATTTATTTCTGTAACTTCTGTCCACACCACAGAGAACAACTGCTGGTGGCAAAGGGGGGCGGTGGGTGGCACAAACACACATAACACACTTCCGTAGAACTGATGAATCCTAAGTGGTTACTCTCATTCTGACTTTCAGTTGCAAGAAGAGGTAACCCACCAGCTCTTTAAGTGTTGCCTTCTTCACTTGCATCAACAAAATAGAACCCTTTTTTGCCATAACTCACTTCCAGCTTTTCAGTCACACGAAAAATAATCTGAATTTGCTGTACAGTACATAAGAAGTTTTTTGGCTAGATATATGTAGAATACAAAAACGTCAACAGAACTACTTGTATGCAGGAGGCTGCAGTGAAGAGACTTGCAGCTCAAACTCGCAGAGCACTTTACAGGAGGCAACAGAGCACATCCTATTCCCACAAGCTATTCTCATTTAAGCACCATCTCAAGGCAGCTATTAACAAGAAAATCATGCCTGGGACGTAGCTACTCCCAGCTCTTCAGTTATTAATAGAGGAATCCAGTGCAATGGAAGGTATTAGGTTTTCTTCTCCACAAATTAGTTACTATTTAGAGACTATTTATGCCTATTTGTGAAGCTGTGGAATCTAAAGCACCGCAGCGATGCAAACTCTTCACAAATTACAACAGGCTTCCAGTATCAAGAAGTACAAGAACTACAGTGTCTCAGGAAAAAGGTACAATTGCAACTCATGCAGCATCATTATTTAGCGAATTTGATTACAGCAGTTGTGCAAGGATGCATCTCGATTGCTATCTGCTCTAAATATGGAGCACTGCATACTGGAAACTACAGTCTCCACTGGCCACACGTGGTATTAAAAGAGCAGGTGGCAATAGTATCCTGTTTTATGCAAATTAATTAGAGCCCTCAGATTCATGGCAAACGGCCAGAGCTCCCAGACAGACAAAGTCTGAAGGTTTCCCAGAGGAAAAAAATGACCAAACTAGGTTTTGGACAGGCAATAATATGCTCTATCACAATACCAAGTCTAAGAGAAAAATCCAGAATTAGTTAAAGTAGAAGTGTAATCTAAATCAGGACATTAGTAATTAGGTCAAGCTAATACCAAAAACCATCATGCAAAACGTTATGAAGAGGCCAGCAATGCCTCTAGGGGCTAGGGAAGACACTTGAATGGCAGAAAGTTAACTAACTGTAATTAGTGATTAGGAACAAAAACTTTCATCCAGATTGACCCATTTAAAATAAACAGAATTTCTTTTAAAAGATATGCATAAATTTAATGCATGCAAGACTGAATTTGACAGAAAAGATTCTTAAAGGGTTTTATACACCAAAGCACCAAAGGTAGTGAGTAGCTATTTCACAACCAATGACTAAACTGCAAAGCTTATTTAATCTGTGCAACAGATTAAGGCTTCCTCCTTAAGGGTCATGAAGAACTTCATGACCTCATAAAGACAGAAGCTGTAAGTGCTTTAAGTTACCAACTTATCTATTAAAAAAAAAAAAAAAAAGAACACCACGTCAAGTGGGATACAGTTAAGAATGACTGCAGATTCCCCAGTAGGTGGTAAAACAAATACACAAATACACAGATGGTGAAAGAAACCACAGAGAAAGCTCATTTTTATCAATCATCAGATTTGAAATCTTAACACACACACACAAAAAAAAATCATACTTGATGATTTTCAGAAGACTGGGACTTCGCAGCAAGCTTCAGCATCTGAATGTACAATTGACTAACCACTGAGTACTGTACACTGTACCAATTCATCACTGCCTTAAAAAAGAATTAAGCAAATACCTCATCTCCGATTTTACTCAACCTCCAGTATTCGTCTAATAAGGTCACTTCAAAAATCTTCTCTTTACTCACACTCCTCTTGAATCTGCACACTTTGATTCACCCCTCCAATAATCCCCTTCAACAAACACAAATAATTATCTATTTTTATCTCACTCTGCGATGCCCAGCCTTTGTAGCAACCTTGACACACTATCCACCTATTTCCCTGATGCTTTTGACTAATTTAATTCTATTCCCTAATCCGCAAATGCTTTTCCTGAGCCAGTCCATATGGCCACTACATCACTGTGCTATCTGCACTACTGGATCAGGCCAACGGTCCATCCAGCCCAGTATTGTCTGACAGAGGAGATACAAAATACTACTTAGAGAGAGCAAAGCAGACACAACAGATACCTGACTCTCTCTCCTTTGTTGAAGAATCTGTCACTGAACTGACGCGTTCCCCTCTAAAGCGGAATTCTAAAGTATGCTATGAACACATTTTAAACAGGCTTACTTGTAGAACAGACTGCTAACTAAAAATCAACTATCAAATATTGCATTATTAAGACTTGATATACGTAAATGTCTGGTTCAGCCTTGCTTTTTTAGCTTTATTTTAGGTTTGTACAGTTAGGTTTGTACAATGGCAGTACAGGTTGCCAAAACTTCTGGAAAACGCAGACTGCGGGTTGCTTACAGACTTTCACAGAGACTTGAAACTCTAGATTGGTCATGAGAAGCTATAAAAACTGGCCAGTTAGAGGAAGAGCAAGAAACACTGAACTTTTTCCTATGTGATCTTAAGATTTTGTCCTCAATATTTTGTCATCTGCAATGTGTTTTAAGCTGCAGTCACTGAAGCAAGCCGATACCACAGCCAAAGTACAAATCAGCTCCTCTTCAGAGGCTAGACAATGTTCGTCTAAATCGTTGGGATGTCATTCAAGACTGCCATTACCCTCTCACTACATTCCACACCTGCCTTTCTCAACCGACTATAAAATTTCCCTAACTACAAAGTCATGTCCAAATTGCATCAATACCTGAAGAAAAAAAACCCAACCAAAACAAAATACACGTCACTTCAATAGTAGGTGTATCCATAACTACTCAGAAGACATTCTAACAAGATGGAGGTCTGTAATTCTTATTTTAAGTGAAGGACAAGTGACTCCCATTACTCGACTATTTTGAACTAGATGATGTCTGATGAAAGACACTTCTCAGCCTCATTTAGTCAGCTAAACTTACTGAAATCATCTTTTACTGTTATCAGATTGCAAATTAGATGTCTGCAAAACCATGGAGATGACTCGGAATCGAGGAGTCTAAATTCATTCGTTAAACTGTGCACAAGCTTCCCACTGTGAAGAGGCCAGCAAGAAGTAAGTTTGCATCTGATGTATTTTATAAAAAGGATATCAAGCCAGATTTGGAAGTATTACAGATCTTTTGCTGAATTCCACTCATTCACCAAGAGTAAAACCACATGGGATCACTAAGATAGCTGACTGTCCAATTTACTATGGTTTTGTTTGGGGTTTTTTTTTGTTTGTTTGTTTTTTTAAAAAAAAAAAACTACAAGCTTGACCCAGCTAAAGCCTCAGACTTACCTTATCAACTACACTGCAAGTGGACAGAAGTGACTGAACTAGGGTAACTGTAGCCAGAGGTGTACTTACCAGGAACCTACTAGGGAAGACTGCATATATTAAGAAATGCATAATATTCAGCGATGCTCTAGAAACAATTTGGTTACTCTCCCTTGTCATCAGTATTGATAAATTTATATAGAAGACAAATCCTAGCATTCTCAAAAAATCATACAGTAACGAAAACAATGCATTGTTATGAAGACATTTATGGGGCATTTTTACAACTGCAATACATCTAATTCTACCAGCTTTGGGGATTTTCTACAAGAAGGTACATGCAAAAACAATCTGTGACCAGTGATGAAAAAAGGGGAATTTCTACTTCATAAAGTCCACTGTACTAGTGTTTCAGAAGCATTCATACCAAATTAGAAACCTGTTGTATCAGCAGGTGATGCCATTAGCTTTCAATATGAATAATGATAAAGAGTTTATAATGCAGGAACCATAGCAATAGAGACTCGACAAAAAGAGCAGAAGGCAAACAAGTGGCAGTCCTGACGTTTACCTCACATTTGTTCTATAAAATAAGCCAAGTGGGATTGGGGAAGGAGGTTATTTCACAAAGAAGAAACAAGGAAAGTAAAGAGTAAGAATTTTTAAAAGTTACATTGATTTTTAGTTGTGGTTTTAAGTAAAGTCTGGCAGAAGCGAGAGAGGCAACAAATGAAGTTTTTAAAGTAATGCTAGTCTTTGCTCCTCAGATACTGTTATTTTTTCCTCCAAAGGTGATAAAAACTAAGATTTCTTTCTCATTTGCACTTCATCACTAGGAAACTCTTGGTGAGGACCCTACACTCCACAAACAGAACCAGACACAACAACACATTCTCCTCACCAAAGAGACAGACAGAACATTAAAAAAAAAAAAAAAAAAAAAAAAGAAGTCTTTGCAACACAGACTTGGTGGGGTGGGGAGGGAAGGAACCGCAACAAGTAACTGAATCTCTATTATAATTAGAAGTGCTAAAGCTTTTTAAAACAAAACTGGCTTAGAGCAAGGCATGGCATTTCTTTAGAAGAGCACAGAAAGTCTAAAATATCTATTGTCTCTATACACATGTCAACTTGAGACCTGAGTAAATTCTGGCATGAAGTCCCCAAACTGAATTACACCACCACCGCCGCCAAGAAAGACCACAGTTGTACGGTCATCTGCTTGAATCATAGCAGAATTTTGCCAGAACATCCATTTCCCACTGCAAGCCTAATAACTGCAGCATAGTTCACTCCCAAACATACAGCATCCATTATGAACAAAACACTTGCCAGTGAGAGCCCTTTACCTACTGAGAGACAAGGGTGTCCAGTGACCTAAGTTTTATATATAAACAAGAAACTTGCAATAACTTGAAAACAAGACAACACTGACAATATGATACAAGACAAGCCCATGTAGAATGGAGTAGACCAGAAGCTCCACCCAGAATTTTAATATAGAAAAGATTTTGCAGAACCTTTTTTATATTTCCAACGCAGGTTGTATAGCTTTCAAAACAGAATTCGTTCTCTGCACCTGAAAACTTCAGAGCCTAAAAATCATCTTTGACACTAGTAACACGATCCTGTAACTAATTATATATATATATATGTTTAAATTTTGCCAATTGCTGAATTATTTCTACTACTCTATCTGAACTACTCTTCATTAGTAGGAGGTCAACTTGTCTTTGTTTTCCTATGAAAAACACATAGCTATTTCAAGTTAGTAACAGATCCCACTGTAAATAATTTATTTTTCCATTCTCTCATCCTCTATTACCACGATGTTTTTTATTTTAATAAACTGGGGGGGGGGGAGCAGATATGAGGTCATGAACAGGAATTCACCTGATTTGTATAAAAAAGGAAATTCAAGGAGTTATTGCTGCCCAAAGTCAATTAAAAATATAATTCACAATGCATGAAGAGTATAAACCCATAGTATAGCTTACTGTCTGTCAGAAAAGTAGCAGAACAGATTAATACTTGAACAACAATGTGCTTTCCAAGTTTTTCACACAATAATATGCTTCCTTAAAATCAGTATTTTCCATCTCAATTTTAAGAAGTGCTGAAACACACATAGCCATATCTAACACAAGCTGGAAAACTAGGTTCTCAGAGAATACTGACCAAAACAAAGCAGATCAATTTTAATTTTTCTAAGAGTAGAATTTCCCAAGACCATTAAAATGAGACTACTATTTTTTCTGATGCGTGCTAGAAGTGAGTTCACTAAACACCCTGTTACACTGCTGGACAGAGAAAACGTTACAGGTTGTTCTCAGCTCCAAGAACCAGCATTGCCGGACTGAAAAAGTTATTTGCTCAAGTAATCAGGACTACAGAAGCTTAAATTTCTTTAATAAGCAGCAGGTCAATTACTGTGCACTTTAGGTTTTTGACCTTCTAAGTCTTTCACATATAAAGCATGACCATCTCTTAAGTCCTTAAAGAAGAGGAACACCAAGACAGGACTTTGGGCTTCTCTTGACTGTCCATCACAAATAAAGAAATTCACCATAACCTTCACATGCTACAGCAAACTTGAAGAGCATAATTTAGAGCAACATGCTTGCTCGAGAAATAAAAATTAGGTCAGCTAACCTCTTTTTTAAAAAAATAAACTCTTTGCGTTTGAGGGTGGTTATGCTATAAAGAGTAAGCACATAAAAAACACCTTTTGACACATATTTGCCCAGCCTTCCTTCCACTCTGGTCCAAACAAGTCTCACTTTAGTGATGAAAAAAATCCCCCAAATACCATACGTCTCCTCCTTTCAAAGTACAAGAAGCAAGCTAGCTGATTGCCAAAACCATGACTATTTCTGATTTTTGCTAACACCGCCAAGGTAGTGCAGTTATGAGTCACCAAACTGAATGAAACCCCACAGGAGGGGATACGTTGGGTTTAACCCCATTAGTAACAACAGATCACAGCATGATTTTCATACCCTCAACTGAACCCTGCACACACATGAGTAAACTCACTCCGAAAGCTATTGGGAAAAGAGTTACCAGAAGAGCCATAGCTAAGAATCACTTTTTCATATGAAAGTTAATTTCCTTTCTGCATACACGCACAGAAAAGTTTAAGTACACCATTGCTAACCAATACTTCACATGCCTTAAATACTGATCAGTGTGATTTCAGAAGTATTAAATGACAAAACAAAGAGGTCACGGCTAATAACTGAACAGAGACAAAAGTCAATGGCAGATGGATGAATATTGCTTTGTAGGGAGATCTCATATCCCAGAAACCTATATTAGAAAGTCAGCTTAACAGTTTTTGCCAAAAAAAAAAAACCCAAAAAACCCAAATCCAGAAAACGGATGCTTTCCATAATAAAAACTATGAGTTTGTTGGTTGGCTTGATTTTTTAAGCATTCCAATTTACTAAAACCACAGAACACGGAGCCATCTTCTCCTTCCAAATTAGTCACCAGTAGCTGATACGTTTTCCTGGGACTCGAGAAACCAAGGGATCTACTTTTTTTTGATATTGCCAAAAAAATCTGGATTTTGTTTTCACATAACCCAGGTAAAGCGTACTTACTACCAAACTATTGGTTGTTTCATGATAGCTATTAAGTGACTACTTCTGCTCTGATAAAATAATGTGGTGCCAGGAGCATGAATTTTAGCCTCCTGCAGCATAGGCAGGTGTGCCAGAATGGTTGGGGAATCTTCTTCGAGAGGTCCAGGATGTTGTTTCACTTGCAGAAAAAAGTGAAAATACAGTCTCAAAAGTTTCCAGGGCCAGAATCTCTCCCCTACTTCTACTTGGGAAATGAAGATCCAGGAGAACGCAGTCCACAGGTCAAATTCTCCATATCTCTTAAATCGAACATTCTTTGAATCAAGCTGAATATTTTTTTCCTCTCTTGTCCCAAATGGAGCAGAAGAGGAATCCCAGGATCAAGGAGCTTTTACATTTTTAATCATTCCGCTGAACCTCATTCCACGCCACAAAATACGGCTCCCGTACACCACTCAAAAGACCATGCTAGACACAAAGTAGAATCTAACATACTTGTGAACAATTCCCCTTCACACAAGCGTCTTAAATCGTAAACTATTTACCAGAATTTCCTTTTGAACCTCATGTCTGTATATCTGAGCACCAGGTTTTGTCAAGTGGACTCTAAGTAACTGAAACAACTTTCTCGTACTTGAAGCATCCATGAAATCTCTGATCTGTACTTCTTTTTGCCAGCACTGCAATTCCTCTGTATAGAGACTTTCATCCAAACAATTTAGAACATTACATTCTGTTAATACAAAAATATTCAAAAAAAACCAAAAACTTTTATCATAACCCAAGAAGATAACATCAAAAAATTTTTAAACAGAACAGCACACACAAATACTTAGTGACCATCTAAACTTGCACGTAGCAAAGAATACTGCTAGCAAAACAACAGAAATGCAAATAGCATTTAAAAAACAGTATGCCTTCTGCGCCAACTTTCCTTGTTACCGAGCTTTATACTGTTACACGTTCTTACTTCCTGGTTTGTCAGAAACCACGCTGTTTTAAAGTCAAAGGTGCTCACTAAAACGAAGGAGGAGGAACGATGAGTATTTTTAGAGATGTTTTGAGAACTCCGATAATAGCAGAGTATCTTTGTAAACTTAACACAGTTCTTCTCCTTATGTTTGGTCCCCTTCAGCAAGCAAACATGAACTAGGCTAATTGTTTTAAATGCGGCCCAAGAAGTTCAACGGTATATATTACGTTTGCAGCTTCAGCAGGAAAAGTTGCACCCTCAATTTTTAGTAAGATCTGTTATGAAGCATTAACTACATCCATACTGCATTCAAAAAATAGCAGCTGACTACCTAATTCATTAATTAAAAAAGCACACTGAAACCACATTCTACTCTTCCCAATAAGCCAAGTAAAGCATTTTAACGAACTGCCTGACACCCCCACTCTCTGTAGACAGAACATGGAAGTTCCAAAGCAAAGGGAAGCAAAAAGGGGCATGAAAATCTTCACCAGAAAAGTTGTTCTGGCTCAAAACAACAAAGTGTGTCTTTTGATGACAGTTTGAGTTACTAAATCAGCATTTAACTTTCTCGCTGGGTAGACCTGTTGAATGTTTAAACATAACAATACACTTCAGTTCTAAATAAAGCAACAATTTCTCCGAGGCAAACCGAGGAGGATGCTTTTTAGAGTTATTTCAAGCTTAAACGTATACAGAGAGGCTCATGTGCTGTATTTGCAGCTTCTGTGATCCATAAGTAAAAAGAAATCTAGCATGGTGAAAGTGTAAACAGGCAAAAAAAAATATCGATGGAAAAATAACATCAAAAAAAGGCATGGGATACTTCTGCACGCGTACGCTGTTCTTTTCTCTCACGCCCAGAAAGGGAACCAACTTACCAGATCAAACACAGTGTCGACTATGTCTCTGTTGGACACTTTACCAACTTCCACCAGCCCTGTCAGTACAGCAAATTTCATCTTGATGCCTCGGATGACGACTCCTGGATTCAAGGGCTGCAGCACGCTTCCCCCTTCAGCAGCATTTCCTTCTTTTCCCGCTCCTCCTCCTCCTCCTCCATCATCACCTGTTGGCTGCACAACTTGTTTGCCTTCGCTCGCCATGGCGAGTTTCCCTTCGGGTCACGACTTGAAACGCCAGCGGCCCGCTCCGGGAAGAAGGAGCGACTGGGGCTAGTTATCCGGGAGGGAACCGGCGGGGCGGCCCGCTCCTGCCCTTCGGCTCCGGCTCCTGAGGAAACACACGTCCGGCGGCGGGGAGGGGGGGCGTGGGGGGGTGAGCAGGGAGGACGCGCCCTCGGAGTCCCGGCTCTCTCCTTCCTCAGCAGGAGGCGTCTGTCAGCAGCTCTCTGCCCTCCGGCAGGTATTTACGGCCCTGAAGGACAACCCCAGACATTTTTTTTTTTCTTCAGTCCCGCGGAGAGGCCGGGCGCTCCCCGCAAGCCCCGGGGGTCCCCACCTCCACACACGCACCCCCCCCCCGGCACCCTGCCCCCTGCCCCGCGCGCGCCGCCTCAGGAGCGCTCGCGCCTCTTCCCGCCCGCTCCCCCTCCGCGGACCCAACCGCACGGCGATAAGGGATTTAATTATGATTTTATTTTTTAATTACTTTTTTTTTTTTTTTAAAGGGAATACGCTCCTCCTTCCCGCCCGGCTCCTTGTCTGCCGCGTCTCCGGCTCCTGCCCTCGTACCGCCGGCGCGGACAGGTGCAGCGACCCCGCCGCCGGGCCAAGTTCGCACTCACCGCTTGCGCCGCCGCGGAGGGGGGCGCGGGCTGCCCTGGCGCCCGGCTCCGGGGCCGAGGAGGCGGCTGCTCCGCTCCGCTCTGCCCCGCTGGCCGGCTGCGGAGGGCGGGCCGCGCCGCGCCGGCCGCCCCTCTCTCCCGCAAAGGCGTCTGAAGTTTCAGCCGCTGCCGCTTCACGCCGCGGTCTCGATTAGCCCCATCTCTTCCTGCCCGCTGCCGCCATGACAGCGCTCAGCCCCCGGAGCGCCGCCGGGGCGAGGAGCCGTGCGCCTGCGCGGCCGGGCGGGGCGGGACGGGCCGGGACGGGCCGCTGCCGTGCGGGGTGGGGCGCTGCCGGTTCGCGCAGGCCCAGGTGCGCCCAGGTGCGCCCAGGTGCGGTGAGCGGGAGCCGCGGCGGGGCGATGGCGGTCCTTCCTCCTCCTCCTCCTCCTCCTCCTCCTTCTTCTCCTCTCCTCACGAACCGCTTCGGCCTTGCAGTTCCACACACACACACCCACACCCGCTCCGCCTCCTCCTCCTGCGGTGGGGGTAACTCACCTGTGGGGACCCGGCTGCTCCTGAGGCGGCACGCAACGGCTCGCCCCAAACTTTGTTGTGCTGCTGTGCTGTAACTGTGTGAAGCCTACCCTTCCTGACGCAGTATTTTTTTTTTTTATTATTTTTTTGAGGGGGGTGGGGTTTTTTAAATTTTTTTATTTTTATTTTTAAAGACTAAAACAAACCCTAGGCGAACAGCAGAAGGCCTAAGCCCGCGGAAACCGCAAGCGGGCGGCACCGGCGGGCGGGGAGGGACGGGGACGACAGAGGAGGTTCCAAGGCTCCCGGTAAAGCTCTGCCGCCGCACGGGGCGGGGTGGGGGGGGGGAAGAGGAGCACACACACCACCCCCCGCCCCCGTCAGGAGCGATCGTGGGTCGGCGGGTGAGCCGCTTCCTAGCCTGACCCCTCAGCCTGGGCGGGCGGGCGTCCGTCCGTCCGTCCGTCCAGCGCTGCTCCCCGGGGACGCGAATATAGGTCGTGCGAGACGCCGCCCGGATTTGAGGAAGGGCGGTAAAAAGGGGTGCACGGAGGAGGGAGGAAACCTGCCTCCCTTCTTCCTTCAGGTTGAAAGCCTCCGAAGGTAGCGCCGGTTCTTTCGGCTTGGCGCCGGAGGCAGCTCCCTCCACTCCAAGGGGCTGGTGTCGCGCCCGGGCGGCCGTCCCCCGCCCCAAACGCCCTCCCGGTGCCACCGAAGGAGGGGGCGGTGGAGTTAAAACCCGGTCCCCCCCTCAGCCCCCGCCGAATACCGCTGGCAGCGGGGCCGTGCCCCGGCGTTCGGCGGTCTCGTCCCCGAAGGGGCGGGCGGAGGCGCGGCCTTGCCCTTCCTGCCCTCCCCGCCCCTGGGCCGGGCTCCCGCGCCGCGGGGTGGCCATTTCCAGCGGGTGGCGGCGGCAGCGGTAGCCATCCGCTCGCCCAGCGGCCGGTCGGGTGGCCACCAGCCAAGGGGAGGGTTCTTGCCAAGCGGTGGTAGGCAGCCCGAGCGGTCCCTCGGCCGCCCGCAGCGCCCGGCCCTCAGAAGGACGAACTGAGGTGGTCGGGCAAAGCGGAGCGGGCTTGTGGCTACCTGTGGCTGGAGGGAGGGAAGGCCGGGCAGGAGGGCCTGGTCCTGAGATGCCCCTCCTGGCATCGCAGCAGTTACCTCCTCAAATTCCCCCTCTTCCCTCGTCCTTCTCTCCCTCCCTCCCGCCTCTGCCAGGACCCGCCGTGAAGGTGAACTGGTAGCACCCATCAGATCACGGCAACTGGGTGCAGTGACCACCTCTGCCATTCCATGCCTACGTACGTTTGCACATGGAATTGGTGAGCGACACATCCCGCTGGTAACCTCCAACGTAAAACTGCGGGTCCCGCTTCCTGGTGGCTGTAAAGTGTGAGAATCAGTGCTCTTTCCATGCTTCCTTCTGCGGTGACTGAGCACCGAATGCGTATGTTACCTCAGATCATAGGATTGCCTGGGTTGCAAGGGACCTTTCAGATCATCGAGTCCAACCATCAACCTAACACTGGTGAAACCATCACTAAACCCTGTCGCTGAGCACCACGTCTACCCATCTTCTGAATACTTCCAGGGATGGTGATTCCACCACTTCCCTGAGCAGCCTGTTCCAATGTTTGATAACCCTTCCTGTGAAGAAATTTTTCCTAATACCCAGTCTAAATCTCCCCTGGTGCAACTTGAGGCCATTTCCTCTTGTCCCATTGCAGAAGAGACCAAACCCCACTTCTCTACAACCACCCTTCAGGTAATTGTGGAGAGCAATAAGGTCTCCCCTCAGCCTCCTTTTCTCCAGGCTGAACAGCCTTTTGTTAGACCTTTTAAATGAACCTATTTGTCTGATAGTAGTCTGAATATCCAGTGGTCTAGTCTGGTAATAAAGAATTAAGAGGGTCTGCTCCTCCAAGCTCATCATTCAAGGAGTCTTCAACTCTGCACTCTTAACGAGACTGCGTGTGTTAATAAGGATTATACGTCCTTCTATATGTATAGACTGCAGGATCTTGTACCTGCTGTTTAACAGTATGAGTTTTATTAATAAAGGATCGCAGCAACATGACAGCATCAAAGGTTTCCAAAGGAAGGATCATTTCAGGGATGTAGGAGTGACTTGCAGATAGACGGATAGATATAGGAAAAAAATATAAATCTATGTACATTTTAATGCTTCACAAATATGCTTAACATCCTCAGTGATATAAAAAAGCTGTCACTTCTTTAATTCTATGGAGGGAAAGGGAATGAATCTTGAAATTGGTAAAAATTCCTGTGGTTTGAAACCTGACCCTAGTGAAACTCCAAAGGGGCCAACAGGTGTTTTGTCTGAGAAATAAAAGTTGCACCTTATTTTTGATACTGCGCCGTGTTTGGAACAAAATTGTTTGGATGTATGCCTCTCTGACTGGGTTTACACCCAAAAAAAAAGCTACAGCCAAAATCAAACCACAGTTTTTCTGGAAAACAGCTTTCTGAAGTGATGTGCGATGTTCCTGGTAAGCATGCCAAAGAAGACCGTAATTATTAAATATTATTCTAACTGGTTATATTATTATTAAATAATATTTTAACTTGTCGCTGGCCTGATTTGGGAATGCCATCCTTCGTGTGTGTTGGTGTCATATTTCCAAAAATAAAAGACACTCTGGAACATACTCCATTATAACGCCTGTTCCTTTCTCTTCTTACATAATTTTCTTACATTGTTACATGTATCTATCGAATGTATGTCAAGACTTAGAATATTTCATAGCTGCCTTCCTGTCTGAATTTTCAAGTCCTAAGAAAGGAGTGAGCTCCTTTTTTTTTTTTTTTTCTTTCTTTCTTTCCTCATCTCCCTTAGTTACGTACATACATTATTAGGAAGAGATCATAATCTCAAATTTGAGTAGCAAACATCTGCAGTTTCTTCCTCAGAATTAGAAATGTTTGGAAATGTAATGCTGGCACGTTCAGTCCCTACGAAGCTACAGTGAGCTTGTGTACGTGCTGTGTTAATTGCCAAGATTAAAATGCCAAGTTTTAATCTTCAGAGTTTCCTGACGGCAGCGTTTCTTACGCATGTTTTTTGATTTCTCACATCTGTTGCTTGAGCTTCCCCGTCTTTCTGTGAGTCACCTGTAGTTCCCTAAAGTATTGTCTTCCCTTTTGTAAGGAAGATCTAATTTTAATTGGAGCCTTTGAAGTGGCTAAGTACGCATTTTTGCACATCAGTTTTACCTGCCTGCTTTTAAGTATTCCCTGCCTCCACAGGAACACTTAAAATGGCCTTTATCTTTACACTCTTCATCGGGCTCTCCACCACCAGGCAAAAGCACAAAGGAAATATGTTTGGAACTTTTTCTGTACCTGGTGACTTGGAATATGAGGGCTATTTGTGGCCTCTCCTGTTACTTGTTATTAATCTTTTTCTTCTTTCTTTTTTGTTTTAACACCATGTTAGAAACAAAAGAAATAAAAGCAAATGAATTGCTAAAAATCCTGCTTAATGGGTTTCAAATGTTTTCACCCAAACTGC
This sequence comes from Numenius arquata, assembly GCF_964106895.1. NCBI lineage: Eukaryota > Metazoa > Chordata > Aves > Charadriiformes > Scolopacidae > Numenius > Numenius arquata. The sequence goes on along the minus strand of NC_133585.1, from coordinate 25,528,599 downwards.
ATACTCCAACAGCCAGCAAATCCAGTTTGCCAGTGAAGACAGCACTGTCACATTGAATCCTGTCAGATCTTCCCATATTTTCTTACAGATAAATAAATACTTCTTGACTTGGTCTTGATTGTCGAAGGCAGTAGGGTATGTGCATCAGTCAAGGCAGGTAATGTTCTGCCAGTTTAGGGTTCAGAAGACAGTTGTTTTAATTTGATTTTTCAGCCAGGTAAACCCAAAGTTAAATTCTTCAGGTGATCTGTTCTCCATTTGGGCTGATTTTATGTTCAAGGAACCATGGTAGTCGCCAAAAAAATACCACCTGAGATTTGAAGAAATATACAATAAATACAATAAAAATGACAGAAAGTTTTCTCTAAGTTTTACAACCCTAAAGAAAATCAAAAAGCATGGATTAATAATTAACTTAAACCCCAGACTGGGAACGAATTCCATAAGGTTTTATGGAAACTACCAGTAAAGTCTCTGAACTCGATTTTAAGAAAAAATATACTTTCTGTTTAAATAACCTTTTAAAGTATTACCACCCATGCAAGAGAACACATGGGCATACCGCAGCAGGTCCTGCGACAGGCCGCAGAGATGGAGCAGGGACTCAAACATCTGGTGTAGGAGGAGAGGCTGAGGGAGCTGGGACTGTTCAGCCGGGGCAGAGAAGACTTGGAGGTATCTTTTCACTGTGCGTCAGTACCTAGTGGGGGGAGCGAAGTAAGGCAGCTAAGGAGCAGACCCACCGCCAGCTTCATAGAATCATAGAATCATAGAATCATCCAGGTTGGAAGAGACCCTTGGGATCATCGAGTCCAACCATCTACCCTACACTACAAAGTTCTCCCCTATATCATATCCCCCCAACACCACATCTAAACGTCTCTTAAACACATCCCGGGATGGTGACTCAACCCCCTCCCTGGGCAGCCTGTTCCAATGCCCGACCACTCTTTTCTGTGAAAAATTCTTTCCTAATGTTCAGTCTAAACCTACCCTGCTGCAGCTTGAAGCCATTCCCTCTTGTTCTGTCATTAATTACCTGTGCGAAGAGACCCGCACCAGCCTCTCTACAGTGTCCTTTCAAGTAGTTGTAGGGAGTGATGAGGTCTCCCCTCAGCCTCCTCTTCCTCATACTAAACAGTCCCAGCTCCTTCAACCGCTCTTCATAAGATTTACTCTCCAGGCCCTTCACCAGCTTCGTTGCCCTCCTCTGCACTCGCTCCAGCAGTTGCATCTGTGGCAAGAAGAGTAATTAACCTTTTTTTAATTAACCTTTTTAATTGCTCAGGGATCAGGTCTTTTACCAAAAAAACCTCCCATTTATTTCATATAGGATAAGAAAGCAAGCGTCCATAATAACTCATAACTTCCTTCTGCTTACGCAGCCCAACTACATCGCTGTGTTCAGTTTTGTTGGAGCTGGGGAGGAGGCTCATGACCTCCAGTAATGTCAGAAAAAAATTTTGAATTAAGTACATTTTAGCAATAAAAAACTCTGCCTTTAAGCAAAATGAGGGAAAAGAAATAATATGTAATTTTATAACTTTTTATGACAAAATGCTCCTTTGATCTTGAGCGTTGGACAAGAGGAAAAGGCCTCAAGTTGTGCCGGGGGGGTTTAGATTGAATATTAGGAAAAAGTTCTTCACCAAAAAGGTTGTCAAGCATTGGAACAGGCTGCCCAGGGAAGTGGTTGAGTCACCATCCCTGGAGGTATTTAAAAGATGTGTGGATGTGGCACTTTAGGGGCAGGATTTAGTGGTGGACTTGGCAGTGTTAGGTTAATGGTTGGACTCCATGATCTTAAAGGTCTTTTCCAACCTACGTGTTTCTGAGATTCTATGATTAAGAGCTGCTTTAAAAATCCTTGACTAGAAATTAAAATCCAAATAAAAAAGCTGCTTATAAATACTGCTTACCTTAAATATGAGAGGTCCTCTCTGTTTCTGCAGAGAACATAATACAACAAGAGAGCAATGTAATCCCAAAATAAAGATTAGCCTTGCCTAAAGGGGAAGTTTTCTTTTAATTAGGCGTGAAGGCTTTTGCAGTACGGTAGGTGGTATTATTTTATTTTTTTAAATACACGTCAGTGATTTTTTATAATGTAGATTTTCCCTTTTTTTATAATGTATTTTTTTAAATACATACAGCGAATTTTACTCACTTTTGTTTAGAAGTGTAATCAGTATATCTCTCCCTTTGTCTGCATCATGGCTTCATGATTGCTGGTATCAGTGTGTTTAAAAGCAGTGAATCAATAAATGGACACTTAATGAGTCTCAGCGAGGTGGCATTAGAAAATATATTTCCATTCTCTAAGGAAATTACACTGGTACTGAGCTGAAGAAGCTGCTCTGGCTCATTTCTTCAGTTCCTTTAGCTTAGAAAGGATCTTCAAAATGTCACTGTAATTCCTTACCCTACCCAAGCCACGTCAGGAAATATCTCTATCAAAGGAAATACGAACTTTTGCCACAGTAAATTCTGAATAAACTTACAAAACAAGTCATTCTGCATCATTTTTAATGAACACTCCTTACTTTTCCTTTTGAGTCACATACCCTTATTTTGTTAACCTTTTTTTTCGCTCCTTCATTTGTACTAAAAGATGTAATTGTTGTTGTGAAAGTCCTCTTAAAAATCCACTTTCTGTCAGCGCTGTAAGACACGTTTACTTCATTTTCTGCTTTGATAGCAAACCCTGCGCTGTGGACTTAAAAAAAAAAAAAAAAAAAGCATATGCCATTAGCATACAAGAAGAGACTATAAATTGTGTTTCTTCACTAAGGCCCTATTCACCCAAACTCTCCAACCAAACCTGGTTTTGCTATTTCAAAGGCAAGAGTCGAATGCGAAGAGTCCGAAAGAAGCGAAAGACTTAGAAATAGCTCCGCGTTGGAGTTTTGAGAGGGGACTATGAGAGGTTTTCTGCCTAAAACTCTGCTGTGATCTCAGAGGATGTTTTGAAATCCCCAACGAGTTGCTGCTCACAGAGGCTGGATTAAGGTCTGGGGAATAAATGCAGCTACGGGCCTGTGCTACATCACAGAAAGGAATGAGTAGCAAAAACTTGTATTATTCTAATTATTGTTGTTGTTTTTATTATTATTAGTGAAACAGCTCGCTGTTGGCGTACATTGTGATGCGTCAGCCTTTCAGCTCTGTTGTATAGCTACAACTACGAAGGTTAGAGACGCTCCTGTAATGAACACGTAAACCACGCCATCTCCCTCTGGCTTTCGGTACTTCTCTGGGTCACAACACTGAAGTAAAACCAGTTAGAAGAGAACCGACGAGCCTGAGGATTTCGGCTAAGTCACTGTTTCCCAGAGACCGTGCAGCAACTGGTGGCTACACAAAAAGAAAATTAAGTGGGTGCGTGGGCATTTGGAGGTGTGCGTGTGAGTGTGCATCTCTGAGCACTCATGCTGTATTTGTTTTTCTCCTTTTTTCAATAGCTTTTCTACATTTTGGCTGCTGTATTAATTTTGGCTCAGCTGAAACTTTTATATTATAACTACTAACTAATTAACTTTTATTTTAATATCACATTTTTTTTTTATTATCTCATTTTCTTTTCAATATTGCTCCCCCTGAAGAGACACTTGTGTAGGAATCAGAGGGAGGAGGTTCTGCTGGAGGGAGAAAATTTCATAGGGCTTTGTGTAGGCGGATGAGCAGGGCAAGGAAGAAGAGGTGATCTTCATGTTTTGGAAGGAAGGAGAGGGACTGTACCAAAATAGTGAGGTGAATTAAACAGAGAACAGAACCGCAGAAAGTGAAAGGAATGGGGACTAAGAGACTGTTTCAATAGAAACAGGGATGGATGGCAAGGAGGTGTACAGGGAGACAGTCCATACAGCGCAGTAAAGAATCAAGGGAATCAGTAGTTTAGGAACGGAAAACAGAAAGAAAAGATTTAGAAGATTGCAGTGTTTACCAGGCTCTTCCAAACTGCCGTGTCTTTCATCAGAATATTATAATAGCCGTGTACCAAGGAACATTCTTTTATGTATTTACTTACTTTAAGAAATCACAATAAACTAAAGTGATCAAGGATTGTCTGACTAGATGAGCTGTGGTATTTTGCATATCAAGGCACTCAAACTGACTACTTTGCAAGGCAGTCAGGTGCTGGAAGACAGGAGCTTACTGTTAAGCAGCAGGCACTCTGGAAGTTAGTATTTCCTGAAGATACAAATCTTTTGCATAATCCTTTCTGTATTATCCCTTACGTCCTATGAACTTCCTACCCCTCCGTTTGAACCCCTGCATTTATGAAACCAGAGATCCACCACTGGTCCAATTACTCCAGTTAGCACCAACTGAATCCAAAAAAAAATCATATCTCCACCTCAAAATCTAGCTAACTGGGGAAAATAGGAGCTTCAGAGAAAATCTGGCATCTGCCAGACGGGCTCAGCTGTGGTATTAGGACACGGTCAGATTTTGACTGAACCTTAGAAATTAATTGAGCAAAGGTAGATCTAAACAGTTTCTATGGCATTATGTCCATCTTGGTTTGGTAACACTTGACGAGATGGTAATACATTCATTAGTGCTACTGATGTTATAGCAATTAATCTGTTGGAAATGCCTATAGGGAACACAAAGCCAGTCACGGCTATTACCTAGCTGAATACTCTGCGTGACATTTATTTTCTTCACGTTAATAAGAGGTAAATTGTGGGACAAGTCGACTGAGTTGTGTAGTGACTTAAATATCATGTCAAATTATCACCCAAACCTCTCCATTATAATGTTACTAGGCCAGTGTATCTCTGCAGCTGCCAGCCACCTACTCACCTACCTAAGAGATAAGCTGGTCTGGTTCTTTTAATGAGGATTAGCCACAGTTAAGGAAAGTATTGATTTGCATATGTACAGCTAAATGAAATTAAACTTGTGATACGCTATTGTGCTTTATTGAGAAAATCAGCAGTATGCTAGCCCTTGGAAAGCTTGCAAGAATGCTGAGCCAGGCTCTGTTAACGCTGCAGCCACAGCGTCCTGATTGAGTATCTCAAATTATCTTTCGTTACTGCTGTCTACTGCAGAGTTTCACACACGTACATAAGGATTGTTTCACACACGTACGTAAGGATTGTTTCACTGCCCTGCAACTACAATCCTGATAAATACAAAAAAAAAGTCCCAAAGATCCAGAGCTTTTTCAAAAGTTAGTCTAGTGCTTCTCGTAAATCCTAAATTCACACAGAAATTTTCAAGAGAAAACATTCCTGGGGGACTGTTTTTCAAATTCATGTCTGGAAGGCCAAAGAGATGTTCAATAGGATTGTTTTAATTAAGGGTCTGCATCTGATGAAGAAACTGTACACTTCAGATCAGTGAAAAATGCCATAAGGAGGCGGAAAAAAGAATAGAAGGTTAGCACTGCACATCTTATTTTCTTTACTTCTAGCCCGTTTAGGAATGGTCATTTTTCATATGGGAGAAGAAGAGAGATGGGAGAATCACAGATTCACAGAATCACATGGGGTTGGAAGGGACCTCTGGAGATCATCTAGTCCAACCCCCCTGCCAAAGCAGGTCCACCCAGAGCAGGTTGCACAGGAACGTGTCCAGGAGGGTTTGGAATGTCTCCAGAGAAGGAGACTCCACCACCTCCCTGGGCAGCCTCTTCCAGGGCTCTGCCACCCTCAAAGGAAAGAAGTTCCTCCTCGTGTTTAGATGGAACTTCTTATGTTCAAGTTTGTGCCCATTTCCTCTTGTCCTGTCTCTGGGCACCACTGAAAAAAGACCGGCCCCGTCCTCCTGACACCCTCCCTTTAAGTATTTATTCGCATTGATCAGATCCCCCCTCAGTCTTCTCTTCTCCAGACTGAAGAGACCCAAGTCCCTCAGCCTCTCCTCGTAAGGGAGATGCTCCAGGCCCCATCATCTTTGTAGGCCTAGAATGTTGCAGAAATAATTGCACAGTTGTGATTATCTAACAGCTGAGTAGACACCAGAAATCTTTATAGACAGGAATTGTGGCACATGCCAGTGGTGGCACACAGTCCATTGCTGAGCAGCTTGCTGGCCAGCAAAGAGCCAAGAGCTGCTGCTGCTGCCATGGTGGCTTTGACCAGCAACTTCAGCTACTGCACTTCCTCCTCCGCAGGCCTGGCCAGGGTCCCCTGAGCACACTACCGGAGGTTTTGGTATACATACCTAGCGAATCCTGCTTCGGTTCACACGGGAGGTCTGGTCCACTTCCAGATGCCTCGTGTGTCTGAGGGAAGAGCACCAATCTAGGCTCTTCCACATCCTACACTTCAATAATTCTGAGGTAAAATCGTTATGCCCAAGGTGGATTTTTTTTTTTTTTCCCCAAGTATAGCTAATGTTGCACTAAAATAATATTCTTATTATTTTTAATTAAGAATCTTGCTTTCTTTAAATTCTAATAATTCTAATTTTTTAATTACTCTGTCTAATTCACCACTAATGAGTTCCCTTTATCATAAAAAAAGCTAGCTTTCTTCTTCGTGTTTCCATTTCTTTGTTATGTTCTTATGAGCTTGCAAATCTGTAAGCACTTTCCTCCATTTGCAGGCCAAAGAGGGGAGGTCAGGACGTTTATAAGGATCTGGAATTCAAAAAAAATTCATTTTGTATTTTAGTTTTGATTATTGCCACTTAAGCATAATGACAACATCCATCCAGGTAAAAGTTCGGTTTCGTTGGAAATTGCTTTTTTTTTTTTCAGTGAACCACTGCTAATCAAAAATGTATGAGCTATGCTTTCATAAGTAAAAAAATAGTAAAATAGTCTCATAAGTGAAATAAAATAAAAAATGGAGAGTGAACAACTTTCTGTTCTAACGTGGCCATCTGTCATTTATAAAGACATCACCCCATTAACCTGTCTAATCAACTCCATTCTTTTTTCAAAGTTGGTTAAGTAAGTTTATGAGGAGCCGTAGATGTTCTCTTGATTAAATCTGTTGTAAAACGGCCTCCCTGGTGTTCTGCTTTGTGTGCATTTACACATATAAAGGTAATTACAAGTACATATCACTACTGTAAATTCCATGCCTGTCATATTACAGTACATGACATTTTCATTTCCTCCTGGTGAAAATGAAATCTGAGCTTCTCTGTTCCAGCAATAATGACCAATTAGAATTTGTTATTATTAATGTTTGTCCTAAAGTGCTCCAAGTCATGAGGTGGTTTCCTCCTAGGCAGTCGAATTTATAACGTGGAAGAAAGGGGGTTGACATGTTGCTATACCACCTTCAACCATTCCCTCTCGAGCCTGGTTATTCCTTTAACCAAACTGGGAGATCTCTATGGAAAACCCACAATGCAGGGAAGAATATGACTCGGTTCAAGCTTGTAGCGGAGAGCTGAAATAACTGATTCTCCTCGTCAGGCATGTCTGGTCTGTCTCTGACCTTTCCTTCCTGACATTTTGCTTTTATGGCAGGGACCAGAGCTCAGTTCTCTAGCACCTGAATGTAGCTCCGCAGAGGTCGGAGTCGGTGAAGTTGCATCGGTTGTGATGCAGTGTGGTCAGCTCTCTTCACTGGGATTTCACCAGTGCCTTCAGATTCTACCAGTAACGGGGAAACTATTGGAAACTGACCCTGTGAAGAACTGCCCGAGGAGTGAGTTCAAGTAACTGTGCTATGCCCGGGAAGGCTTCTAGAATATGCAAAGTTTATGTAAATAGCTGAAATACTGAATATGTTTTAAACACTTTACTAGCCACTTAGGTAAGTTCCAAACAGGTTATATTCGATAAAATGCCAGTTTTATCACTGCCAATTGCAGCATTTGGATAATTTTTTATCACCTGATTCTTCTCTTATTTGGAATAAAATACGTGTCCTCAAATTCTAAGTTGAGTAGATTTACACATTATGGAGAATGTTTTGTAAAGGCCCTTCGATGGTGATGGATAGCACATTTATTTTTAGAGGAGTACTGACCACTTGGTTTGAGAACCAAATCTCTTTACATTACGTGTGAAACCTTCCCTTTACGAAACTTTCCTCTCTAGTGGTAACCGGAGATACAGGCGACCTGCTGGAGAGCACCTCTGAGGAGAAAGACCTGGCAGTCCCAGTGGACAACAGGATGACCATGAGCCAGCAATGTGCCCTTGTGGCCAAGAAGGCCAATGGCATCCTGGGGTGCATCAGGAAGAGTGTGACCAGCAGGTCAAGGGAGGTCATCCTGCCCCTCTGCTCTGCCCTGGGGAGGCCCCATCTGGAGCACTGGGTCCAGTTCTGGGCTCCCCAGTTCCAGAAGGACAGGCAACTGCTGGAGAGGGGACAGCAGAGGGCTACAGAGACGATGAGGGGCCTGGAGCATCTCTCTTATGAGGAGAGGCTGAGGGACTTGGGTCTCTTCAGTCTGGAGAAGAGAAGACTGAGAGGGGGGATCTGATCAATGTGAATAAATACTTAAAGGGAGGGTGTCAAGAGGATGGGGCCGGTCTTTTTTCAGTGGTGCCCAGAGACAGGACAAGAGGAAATGGGCACAAACTGGAATAGAAGAAGTTCCACCTAAACATGAGGAGGAACTTCTTTCCTTTGAGAGTGGCAGAGCCCTGGAAGAGGCTGCCCAGGGAGGTGGTGGAGTCTCCTTCTCTGGAGACATTCCAAACCCTCCTGGACACGTTCCTGTGCAACCTGCTCTGGGTGGACCTGCTTTGGCAGGGGGTTGGACTAGATGATCTCCAGAGGTCCCTTCCAACCCCATGTGATTCTGTGACACAAAACCCCACAGTAAAGAGGAAAGACAAGGGAAAGGGGGTTAAAAAAGAGCAAGCAGTTGGAGTTATGTCATGACACATCACATGACAGAAAGCAGGTGACAGCTTTTGGGGTGCTTCACTTGGAAGATGGAAATGGATCTGCTCTGCTCTCCCTGAAATGCCGTGGAGGAGGCCAGTAAAGAATTGCTTGGGGAGTATTACAAGTCAGGGAGTGGCCAGAACTCAGGGTATTAGAAATTCAAAGGCAGCCTAAAAATATTCAGACAAAAAAAAAAACCCAAACTATAGTCTTTTCTCAAGCAGAGAGACAGAAGAATGGAGAATTTCTTTCTGAATCTGGCTGGCCACTTTTTCCTGGTTCATAAGCACATGTAGCATAGTCACAGACATAAAAGTGGCAACTGTTTCATCACCTTTTTCTCTCCTTGAAGAAAACTGACACTTTGAACAACAAGGAGTAAGCTTATGCCACCTTTTCAGTCTGATGGCAAGTGGGTTTAATACCATGCGGCAGCTAAAATTCTAATCCAGTGCTGGCAATTTTAAAAATTGAGTGGTTTTGCACCGTTTGAGATCTACTTTACTGGCTCTCTCCTGATAAATCCCTTTTTCTCAAAAGCGGAGGGAGGCAGTAGTAGCAGAGAGCAGAAGCAGCAGTGGGAAACTAAAACTCTGATCTTCAGCTTGTTGGGGCAGCGAGCAGACAGGCTCTCAGGGAGGGTGCTCTGCCGGGCGAGAGAGAGAGCTGCTCAGGCTTCCAGGCAGCAGCCTCCTGTGAAAGCATGGGGACGGTCCCCATCCTGAAGTGCAGGAAAATGGGTGTGCGCGGCAGGCGGCCAGGCTGGCCCAACAGGAAACTCCGAACCGAGTTCAAATGTGAAAAGGAAGCGTCTGGGGCTGGAAGCGGGGATGGGCTGCGTGGTAGAAATAGAAGTATCGTGGATGTAGAGGGACGGGAGATGAGCGTTACGTGCTGTTACGTGTTTCCCAGAGAGGCTGTGGAGTCCCCAGCCTCGAAGATTTAAAAAAAAAATTGAGTGCCTCAGACCCTAAGCAACCTGACTGAACTTTGAAACCAGACCTCTCTGGGCAGGGAGCAGAAGTTTTTACTATCTGAGTTTTTACTATCTCTACAGAAAGGCGACTCGCAATTTTTTAACTTAGATGATATATGAATCGAACCTAATTTAAACTTAATCCTTACCGTTTCATTTCTGGTAGTCTTCCTTTTCAAACTGTGTGAAATTTATGTACCGCTATGTGGGTTTCTTTCTTGGAGGGGAAGCCAGTCCTCAAAGCAGAATCTGCATTGACATGAGGATTTTAAAGATGGAATCAGTTGACAGGCTGAATTAATGTAGGCTAAAATTGTTTTTCTAAAGCAATAAAATTGATTTTCTACCTCATAGGTTTTTTTTTCTATGCGTATAGGTGTTCATGAAAGTATAATGGGATATTTTGAAATGAGAGGTACTTCAGGACATCATTAAAAATTGGCTTGTTTTGAACATAGGTAGTTATAAAGAAAAAGAGATTTACAAATATTTTCTGATATCTAGTCACATCAGAGAAAAAATACCCCTGTGTGTTAGCATAATGAAAAATACACGAGGGGAGGGTTGCAGGGGTTTTCTACAACATTGACAGCGCTCTTTATTCAACAAGTTACATAAATGGGTCTAAAAATATTTCTAGCGCGGAAGTGAACTAGGTGACTTCTCCATAGCACTTCCTGTAAAATATTTCTTTCATTTCTGTGTCAGGATATCACATTATTACAGACCCAAGCCCAGGGTTGAGAAGTCTTTCTGCATAAGCCCATGCTTATTGAAATGAACTGAGATATCTTTAGTTAGAACATCATCTTTAGCTGAAATAGACCCAAAAAAGAAGGGCTGGATGCAGAAATAAAAGTTTTCATGTTCTAGTAGTGCAACCGGGCTGGTTTGGATGACAATGCCATGAATGGTTTCCCCCCCCGCCACCTTTCCTTTTTGAGTACACTTCCAGTAAAATGGCAAGGGTATTTATCCATTTCTAGTTAACTTTGTATCTTAAAAGGATACAAAACTAAGAGATTATTATTCAGTTATCATTCACTTGTATATAATCTCACTGTTTGAATTTATAAATATTGCAAACTGGAGTCTTACTTAAAGAAAGGAGTAAAAATGGAATAAAGGGCTTGGGATTCAACCGTAGGAAATAACCGTAAGTACCCACATGTTTTTAGATCCTTGAATCCCAGCGTTACAAGAATGTGAATGTCATTGGGGACTGGATATAGTATTATTCTAGTGATAAGTCTATTTCCTACTTTTTGAAAAAAAATTTTCCCCTAAAATTCTGACTGCCAGATTTCCTATACCACTTGCTACTCTCAAAATATTTTGGAGGCTCCCATCATCTTAATACAAGTTGTAAAAGGGATGATTTGGCCCTAGGACCACATATGTACCAGGTATGATGACACTTCAGACAGCTGCTAGTCTGAAGATCACAGTTTGGAAACTCTTATGCAAGCAAATAACCGGGTTCTCCACTTACTAAACTAATGTAACTAGCCACATTGTAAAATTATACCGCAAGCCATTCCAGATCCTTGAGATGAAACATGTTACTCTTCAAATAATGCTTTACAGTGAAATATTTATTCCCTGAAAGGAAAAAAAAAAAAAATCCACAGAAATATCTTAATATAACTTAATAACATATCCACCTAGTACAACTGATGATTGGGTAAATAGACATTCAGCCATATGCCTTTTAGATAAAAACTTTTAAAGTCACATTTTCTTAATTTGAAGTGGGTGATGGATAAAATGCATGAGGAAACTAGATTTTTCTGCCAACTGCAGCATAGTGGAAATCTTCTTGCATAATGAAGTGTTAACTAAGTCATGTTTTTGCAGAATGATTTAAAGTGTGATTCCTACTACCAAGAGACTGTAAAAAAAAGCAGGGCTCCATGGTGTCTCAGTAATTTCAGCATAAGATATGCTGAGTTTGCAAGGAAAAAAGGTGGGAATGTTTGGTTTGGGAATTTTTCCCCTCCTAATTTCCAGTCCCCCAAACTCCTCCTTTGGGCTTTTTACATCTCATGCATCATTAGCTGGAATAAATTATCATCAGACTAAATTTCATGATTAACTATAGCTGAGTTGGCAGTAGAGGGAGAGAGACTTTAACCTGCCCCGTAGGCAAATTTGGTAGGAAATAACTGATAAAAAAAATGCTCAATCACCTCAGGAGGGCACTTTTACAAAACAATCTTCTATAGAGGAATCAGAGCTTTTAGAAAAGCATAATAATAAGATAAAACAAGCTTGTATAAAAAGATGCATGATATCCCAGCTTCAGAAAAACTCACTACAGTCAGAAAATTACCAGTTTCATGGATAAATTTCGGACTATTCTACATACATTGAAAAAAAAAAAAAAACCAACAGAAAAACCCCAAAACCCAAACACCACAAACCAACAGAAAATTGAGAAACACACAGATAAATACAATCTTGATAATCAATTATTTTCTTAGGAAAAAAAAAAAACAACAAACCAAACCAAACAAAAAAGCCCTAGAGAGAACAGATTTATTGCAATGCAAATACTTTACAAATAAATGTCCTAAAACAGGTAAATCTGAATAATACACTGAAGTGTAATCTAAAAGGAGAGAAGACTATAGAGTGCAGGCACTATCTGTCCCCTCATCCTGTTTAATTTGCAGAAGTAAAAGATGAAGAGGCAGCATATAACATCTGGTCTCTATTCCCTACAGAGACCAGAATTCATTGTGCTTATAGAGAGAGACCATGATTTTTGTCTAAAACAGCTTTCTGCTCTTTAAAAACCTCCAACCATAGTATACTCTTAGTATCTTGGCTCTGCCTGTGCGGAATCTGTCCAATTCACCCTCCAAAGCAGCAGCAGCAGCAGAAAGAAATGAAAGGTGATTTTTTTTGGGGGGGGGGAGGGCAGATCTGGCCCGTTAGCACCTCCCTTCCCTGCTCGTTCCTCACTGCTGGGGCTACAGCAAGTAAGAGAAGAGGCGAGAGGGGCTGGAAATGCAGTGTGTTACCCTGTTATTATGAATCCTGGGAAGCAATCCGTGCTAGCAGTAGTTTTTTTCCTTCGTAATTTATGTGCTATGCCATAATGATTTGCTACAGTGGGATTCAAACTATTCAAAGTATTTTTAATTAACGAGGACCCGCAGAGGAAGAAAGCTATATTTGTACAAGGAAATAGGACAACATGGAAGTTCTCACGTGAGCCAGGTTTCTAAGGAAAATATTGTCAATGAGGCATAAGGCTGCCTGCATCTAGACTTACGCTATGGTGTAAATACTTAGAGCTACCTCAATAATGTAAATTTGAAGCAAAATCCAAAGCAGAACATTAAATAGGCTATAGCAGTGCTATGAAAAAGCATATACTCGCCAAGGACGAACACTGCCCGGTAAAGCACTCAGCCCCTGATTTTTTTCTGCCTAAATCACACCCGAACTGGTGACAAATGTTACTCCAAATGAAATTTAGGTTTGATTAATCTATTCCTTAATATCTGCTTGTTGTAGGCAAAACTAACGAGTTATGCAGAACGAACCTAAGTATTTTTCCTAAATTAGAGGCATTTATGTGTAAAGTTAACTTAAGTGAATTTGCCATGGAAGCGGGCCATCAGGCTCGACTGTGCCTTGCAGAGACAGAGAGTTGGTATGCAAGTTATTTCTGTAGCTCTACCTACAGAAGTGGTCTATAAGATTTGCTAAACTGGAAGTGCAAAACCAGTTGTAGGAGTTATCCAAGAAGGGGAGAAGGGAACTTAAAACAAAGAGCTTGTGTTTTACTTTGCTTGTAAGGTAGAAGCAAAGGGAAATGAGGGGATAGTGTGTATTATGTATGCTTTACGACAACTAAAATAAAAGATTGCTTTTTTACACCTAGGAAGAATAATCTTCCTGATTTAGACACTAAGTGAAATGCTGATAATTCCTTCCCCAAACACAAGTACATAAATACATTATACAAGAATAATTATCTTCTTGTGCAGTATTTTCATAAATATTATATAGAAAAAAAATAATCTCAGTTACAGAAAGCAACAAAAGCTAGCGAGGTCTCCAGAGTTTTCCTTTTATTAAAAAAAAAACCAAAACAGTAGTCTTGCTGGATTCTTAAAAATATTTTATATCCAGAAGTTAAACATATTTAAATAAATTGACTGTATTGACCTTCCAAAGAAAGAAAGGCCCAACACTACAGTGAGATTTTTGGAGAGAGTTTCTTGGTTTTATTCTGGTGAGTTAAAAAGTATATCTTAAATAAAGTATGGTTTCTGTCGATTACCTGATAATAGTTTGTACAGTCTGTGTATAAAAAAAATTGCAGGTTTCTATAAAAGAGTCTGTTTTGGTAGGAACTGCTAGTTTTCACTCGTGGTTTGAAAAAAAAAAAAGGTATCGCAAGGTTAAATTTCTTAGGAACACTTTAAAAAAGATCTTTGACACATGTAGCAAGACAAAAGCATTAGTAAAAGGATGATCATTTAAATACAATTAATAGAAATCCATTTTGTTTAGACTGGAAACCTGAAAGGACAAGACCAAACAAGACTCTCATGCCCCTTTTTTTAAAAAAAAAAAATTAACAAATAGTCATACCTTGAAGTGTTGACTGAGCTGCACGCTCAGTGCTCTCCTTGACTTTAAAGGTACCCCTCACTTCGTCTGTGCTGTGTGATAAGGATGGTGACTTCTCCTTTCTTCTAACCTGTAGAAAAATCTTTGGGACTGATTTGATTTAGGGAAGCTGAGAACAGGCAAGTTTCTGATACTTACATTGTCCTTATCTTACACAACAATTAGTAGAAAAGGGTACTATAGAACCCCTTCATGTTGAGAAAACTGATTGCAAAAACCAGTAATGTTGGGTGGTAGAGACATCTCAAAAGGGTTAAGCAGTTTCATGGGAAATGGAGAAAGCTAGAGGAGAAGATAGGAGATGTTACTTCCTCTACATTTCCAATGATTTACAGGGAGCTACATAAAACCTCCCAGCTTCTGAATTACAAAACCACGTTTATTCCTAGGTGGGGGTTGCAACCCCTTACAAGGAGACACATACTCCATTTCCCACAAAGCCTTCCCACTACAAATAGAGATGCTGGACCTTCAGAATTAAAGTGAGAACTTTTCTCCATGTATCTTTCAAACCCAGTTCTAGTACGGACAGGTATGTCTTTCATAACCAGTTCTGGCCATAGGAAATTATTTCATTTTACAAGATGGATATAAAAACCATCTTGCCCACCTCATTTCCTCTTCTCCTGTCTTCCACCAGTTGCCAGGCATCTCCCTCGTGGACCAGTCTGATGGAACAGTGTACAGGAATACCCCTGCTTCTTACAGTCTCTGGTGAAGCCACCTCGTGTGGGGCGGTAGCAAAGTCTAATGATCCTTCCTGTCTACTCAGCACTGGTGAGGCTCCACCTGGAGAACCGTGGCTTAGCTTTGGCCCACGGCAGGTCCCTCGGACAGACGGCTGGAACTGGCTCCATCCACCACGGGGGCAGCTCCTGGTTTCTTCTCACAGAAGCCACCCCTGCAGCACCCCCACTACCAAAACCTTGACACATAAACCCAATACAGAAACACAGAAGGATAATTTAAAAAGAGAGAAGGTACAAGAAACATAGGCAAGGATTAAAAACTAGGGACCAAGAACCACGTAGAGGGAGACACCGAAAGAAAATTTTAAAAATGGCAGGCGACAAGGTATTGCAGGAGGAACTCACCAATGATCTGGAGGAGGGGACTGAGTGCACCCTCAGTAAGTTTGCAGATGACACCAAGTTGGGCGGGAGTTGACTGTTGATCTGCTGAAGGGTAGAAAGGCTCTACGGAGGGATCTGGACAGGCTGGATGGATGGGCCAAGGCCAACGGGATGAGGTTCAACAAGGCCAAGTGCCAGGTCCTGCCCTTGGGTCACACCAACCCCCTGCAGCGCTACAGGCTTGGGGCAGAGTGGCTGGAAAGCTGCCCAGCAGAAAAGGACCTGGAGACGTTGGGTGACAATCAGGTAGCGATAGGACGAGAGGAAAAGGCGTCAAGTTGCACCAGGGAAGGTTCAGATTGGATATTAGGAAAAATTTCTTCAGGGAAAGGGTTGTCAAGCATTGGAACAGGCTGCCCAGGGAAGTGGTTGAGTCACGACACCTGGAGGTATTTAAAAGATGGGTAGATGTGGCACTTTAGGGACACGGTTTAGTGATGGACTTGGCAGTGTTGGGTTATCGGTTGGACTCCATGATCTCAAAGGTCTTTGCGAACCCAACCCACCGTGCGGCTCCATGAACTGCATGCAGCAAAGGGACGGGGAGCTGCAGAGGCACAGGACGAGTCACTCACTGCCGCCTTTCCGCCACCAGGCGGCGGGGCGAGGGAGGCGGCGACCCCCCCCCCACCCCCGCGGGCCGGGTGCTGTGCTGCAGTGCCGCCTTCCTGCCGCCAGACGGCGCACAGCGACAGGCGGCGGTGGCCGGGGCGGGGGGGGGGGGGGGGGGCGGCAACCAGCAGCGGACGGCGACGTGGAGCACGGCGGGACTCCGCGCATGCGCTCTGCGGGCTGAGCCCGGCGGGACACCGGCCCCTCCGCCCGCCGGTTGAGCGCTACCGGAGCCGAACACCACCACCACCACCACCACCCCCCCCGGAGCCGGAGCCCTCCTTTCCCCCTGGGCATCACCCCGGGGAGGCTGGGTGTTAGGCTACTGGGTGGGATACGGGGATCCACGCTTCTGATACCTAAGGCAGATTTTATGTCGTTTATAAATGGTTAAACTGTAGAGAATCTTCTTTTAGAGAAGAAATGCAGCTATTTTAGCCACCATCCCAACGGTTTCGAGGACTTAGTAAGATAAGAAAGGATGTACGTGGCCCTGAAAACATGGTGACCTAAGACAGGGATGCATTAAATACGGACATTGTCTGACAAACAGGTGGTAGCAGGGAGATCGTTAGTTTTAATGAGCAATTAAGCAGTTAGAATGTTTTGCCAACATGAAGAGTGAGCCAGAGGACAGGTGAAGAAGATGAAGATTGAGGAAGAAACGACCCTCACCCAAAATTCCCCCTCTACTCTGCACTGGTGAGGCCACAACTGGAATACTGCGTCCAGTTCTGGGCTCCCCAGTTCAAGAGAGACAGGGAACTACTGGAGAGAGTCCAGCGTAGGGCAACTAAGATGATTAAGGGATTGGAGCATCTCCCTGATGAGGAAAGGCTGAGAGAGCTGGGGCTCTTCAGCCTGGAGAAGAGAAGGCTGAGGGGAGACCTTATCTATGTTTACAAGTACCTAAAGGGTGGGTTGAAGGAGGATGGAGCTGGACTCTTTTCAGTGGTTCCCAGTGACAGGATGAGGGGCAATGGGCACAAGCTGGAACATGGGAAGTTCCATTTAAATATGAGGAGAAACTTCTTTCCGGTGAGGGTGCCAGAGCCCTGGAACAGGCTGCCCAGGGAGGTCGTGGAATCCCCTTCCCTGGAGATCTTCAAGCCCCGCCTGGATGCAGTCCTGAGTGATGTGCTCTGGGCAGCCCTGCTTTAGCAGGGGAGTTGGACTGGATGATCTCTAGAGGTCCCTTCCAACTCTGACAATTCCCTGATTCTGTGAAAGCCTCTCTGGGCAAATCACAGAATGATATGGGGTTGGAAGGGACCTCTGGAGATCATCTAGTCCAACCCCCCTGCCAGAGCAGGTCCACCCAGAGCAGGTTGCACAGGATCCGTTACAGGATTCTGTGAATTTTTAAACATTTGGAATTTTTATAGAGTACCAAAAAAATGCTAGTTTACTATCAAAGCCAGGATTTTATTTCATACCTTTTGGCGGAAATCATCATCAGCTGGGCTTTCTGCATGCACGTTCCATGAAAATGTAAAAATTCGCAAGTGAATTCACCTAGTGGTGTTAAGGTTTTGTTTTTAAAAAAAAAAAAAAAAAAGAAGAAAATGAGTTCAGGTTATTAGGAAATAAAAGGGCCTATGAGCTACATGCTTTTACCTCTGTAAGATTTTTAAATGAGTTTGAGTAATTCCTTCTTTAAGAGGAAATACTGCAAGTCACAGACCTTGTCATCTTGTCGTTTTGTAGCAGGTGACTATGCTGAGGAGAAATTGTTGTCTGACTCCCTTCAGGGAAGACTTACACCATCTCCAGCTGCTCTGGAGGAGGAGACCAATAGTGGACTTTTATGAAGCCAAACGTTTACATCAAAATATCCCAGAGAAGAATCTTGATCTCAAGCACTAGACAAGTAATCATCTTCTATGAGAATCCAAAGGCAAATGACTCCCTGACTGTGCTGGCACTTACCCAGTGGTCCAAAGGTTAGGTACCACCAAAAAGCACCACTGCCAGACATGAGGGATGTTTCTGCCGCACCCTAAAAAGAGTGGGAGCTGCTGCGGTGATCAAGCAGGTCAATGCCATACCACTCTTCCCCAGGCTTGCAGAACTGATTATGAAATGAATCTGTGTTCAGTGAAGCAGCAGCCAGCGGTGTCAGTGAATGCCAGACATCTTCCCTTCGCAGAGGAAACCCAAGGAAGTAAAAACATGTTTGAGTGCCTCAAAAAAAAAATCAGCTTACAGGGAAGACTGAGCCGGCAGTCTCTGACTCCCTCAGGTCTGTATGGGATCCCTTTTGGACTTGGCTTGCCCCAGGAGTTTTCAGCAAGCCTTGATCCAACCTCAAGTGTTCTGCTACCTGACTTGGTCTGTCTGTCCCTGTAGGACAGGCTTGAGCGCATGCTAGGGATGGGCAGTGTGAAACAGCCCGCCTACTGTATTTGGGTGCCCCGGGGGACAGGAATACCTCTGCTTCTTACAGTCTCTGGTAAAGCCACCTTGCTTGGGGCGGTAGCAAAGTCTAATGATTGCCCTTGCATGGATGGAGACCTGAAACACAGGTTTTGCTGGGGCAGAGCTGTCTGAGAGTGGGATATCTGGGGAACCCAGATACCTTAAGTACTCCTGCCTGCAGGCAGCACTACTCCAGCACCATCCTGGAGGTTTCCCTTGGAGACCAGACTGGGGCAGAGAATTTAAAAAATGTTTTTTTCCAACCATTGGCTCCTGTGGTGCCGTATAGCCAATCCCCGTGCTGGTGGGGGGAAACCACAGCCCTGGCGATGCATGGGACGCAACAACAAAGATCTTGTCTGTCACCCACAGGCTGCAGAGTCTCAGTAGGACTTGGCCAGTACTCATGCTTTGTGCTCTTTTTCTTCGTGGAGTTTGCATTTGCAGAGTCTTTTCAATAAAAGGAAAATACTTTCTAATACGAATCGGTGCAATAGAAATTGCAGTGTGACTTCTTTAGCTGACGTGCAGATCACGTTACATGATTTATTTCTCTACCAGAGTCCCAGGCTAAATTTAATGCGGTCTTTGGAATCTCCCTGGGAATGAGGAAGGGAAATGAGCGGACACACATTTTAGAAGAACTGCTGTTTTCAGTGCTGGTCCCAATGTCTAGCAGCAAGACATAAAAATATTTTTGTCAGCAAGGAATGCATTTACAAAAATATTGTGTTTCCAGTGGAGCAGGCAATGACTCCCCTGTACAGACAAGGGAGGATAGCTCTGTGGGGAGACAAGTTGTTGCCCATGTGGTGACTCAGGGAAGGGGCATTAGGATAACTTTGCAGCCTATCTGCCATCTCACCCCCAGCTTTTGCTATTGCCCAAGGTGTCTACGAGCTTCAAATACCCAGATATTCCTTAGTCTGGCCTTTGGGTGGGTTTAGCTTTCTTCTTTGTCTGCAGTCTTCCCATAAAATACGTCCCATAAACTGCCATTTTGATTGCAGCACATTTAAAGAGGTGGGCACTGAGGTGATGTTGTCCAAAGGTGTAAAATGGGTGGCGGTAGCACTGCTTTGCCCTCAGACTGCAGGTAAACCCAGCCGTCTCATTTTGGTGAAGTGCCAATGACTGGACCAGCCTTCAGACTAGCCAGGGAGCACTTGCTGAACGGGTAGAGAGGCATGTGATGAAAAGCTGACTTGATACCTCCGTGATCCTGCATTTTTAATTCTATGTCTGGTTCATGAAAGGCCCCGTATCTTGAGAAGAATGTGCAAGGAGGTCCCCTAACCGCAACATCCTAACCAAACTCTCCTTTAGCACCCAAGAAGGGACACAATGTGAGAACCAAAAGGCAACACCTTCACCCATCAAGCCTGCAAATAAAACCAAATGGCGAAGTTACCTGAAAATCCCCACAGCAATCTAGTCGTTCCACATAAACATCTACACAGCATGACAGACAGGTTTTCTTGGTATCAGGCAATTAAACCAAGGTATAAATCAAAACACCAGCTTACAAATCATCATCATAAAACGTTGCTGGAGGTTATGTTTCCCTGTTTCTTTTCTACAGTTTACTAACATTGGATTTTTTTCGGAATATGCTCTTTTAGATTTGTCAGAGAGTAAGTCAGAAATTGAATTCAGGTATGTGGATGAGTCTTAAAGTCTTGAAAATAATATTGTGAATGTTTGTTGAAGCTGCTTGTGCTTTCATTGGTTGGATATTATATTCAGCTGAATCTGTTCCATATTATTATGTAGATGTATGCACAGACATAAAGCTATCAGATGTGTTATAGCTACTCATTGCGTTTTCCTTCGAAGCACCTGAAGGTCTGTCCTGTCACCTGGATTGTTCACCTGTAACTGATACCTCCCACCTCCCCGATTTATACATGTTGGGAACGTACCCAACGAGGAGCTGGGCCATCTGCAACAGGTGTCTCATGTCTTGATTTCTTACTGTCATAGATTGAGGTCTGTGAAATTTAACTTTGCTGTACTACAGAATTACTTTGCCCTTTGAGTCAAACAAATTAAATTTGCTGCTGCTGCTGCATATTGTGTTGTACTGGGCACTCTGCCTTTTCCTTATTCCCGCCTTACAACATTAAAGCATTCATTGAAGGAAGATGGTATCATACTGTCCGCACTAAGTAACATTTTACTGTGCAGGTCCCACTGGATTCCTGTTAATTTCCATCTCTCTTATTTTGTTTCTAGTCAGATATTTTAGAAATTCCAGTAAGAAATAAGAATAATATTTTGTATGGCTTTGTCAAATATTTTGAACGTAGCCTGTGCAAAGGTCAAATGTTGCTTTGTGGTCAACAAGTGATAAGCAATGTTTAATAATGTGCCATTTAAAATGAGTTAGTTAAAAGCCAGTCTAAAAGTGCTGTTTTTCCAAAGGGTCACACAGGAATACACTGAATTCAGAAACAGGTACATTGTGACTGCCATGGTAAATGAAGGCCTCAGACAGTGCAGAGACCAAGCAAAAAGAGACAAGAGGTGCCTGTGGAGAAGAGGAGGTGTAAATCTTGTGGAAACAGCAGACAACTCAGCTTACCTTGAATAGTGTATTAATGGTGACCCCAACAGCCGATCTTCTAGTCTTTGCTCCCCTGAAATGAAGACCCAGGGTCCATGTGTGCCTGCAGTGCTGGTTATCAGCCTCTTCAGAGATGTCTTGGGGAACGGTCAGGTCTCCTTCTCAGCTGCCCAGAGTCTGCTTAGGGACGCTGCAGCGTGCAAAAAGAATCCTCCGCTCCGGCTCTGCGGTTTCAGCCCAGACCTAAAGCAGCATATTGGAAAAGAAGCACTCTAGCATCTCATTCACTGTTCACACTGTGATTTAGGATTGACAGCTGTTAAGACAGAAGCAGTGTGTATACATGTTTCTGTTTGTTGCAAGTGCATTGACAAACAGTCCTTTTAAATTCTCAAACATTGGCAGGGCACAATGACAACGGACTCTGCTCCATGTAAGAAGGAACTCTGTCCAACCATAGCTGGAGCATGATGACCGCAGGGAGGAAGGAAATGGGGCTGGAATGGGGGAGATTTAATAAAAGTTAAATGTAGTTTCATGGAGCATCTTGGCTGGTTCTGTTCTAAAGTAAAAACTTTACTCGTGTCAGTAAGAAAATTCCCATTGATTTCATTGCTATGAGACGACTTCCCTTCTCCCCCCCAAAAAAAGAAAGTTCTGGAAAAAAACAGGAGCTACTGAGTGCCAATAATTCCCCATGGAAATACATCGTTGAAGAAGCATCATGGCTTGTGGACTCAAGCACTAAATTATAGCACTATACTTACAGTTAAGCAAAGTACATTGGATGTGCCTGACAGTACTGTGTTTTGCTAAAGAATGGTTGCACTTCCATATGTCCTGCACCTCTTCAAGACCTCACCTGAATGTGGGCCAACTCATTCATGCATTTTCTTATTTGTGGCACTAACCATAAAACACGTTTTTGCTTATTTCAATACATGGATCAAGCCATATTAGAAAGACAGTTGTTTCACAGTGGTGTAGAAGAAGATGAGATTGTAAATACAGGCTGGGGGCAACCTGTAACCCCAACTGCAAGAGAGAACGTAATGGTGTGCAGATGCAACTGTACAAAACGATTCACCTGGAAGGTGAAGACAGAAAGGGCCAAACAGCTCACAAGGGTCTCCAGGAGCAGAGACCCAAGGCACGTGGAGTTAGGACCTGTGAGAAACCACAAGGAAACACTTCTGCTTACCCAGGTTTTCCCAACCGGTGGGATAACCTCCAGTGTTTTGGTATTCACCAGGACTACATCTGGGCCAGACTTGCCCAGATTTAGAACACAATAGGTGACAGATTGTTGTGGTTTGGGCCAGACTGGCCACTGAAACCAATGACAGATGCTCTCTGACCTCTCCCCCTCCAGAGAAGGGACAGCATCTCCCTTCAGGGAAAGGAGGAAGAGAGAGAGACTTATGAGTTTAAAAGAAACTAAACTAGTGTAATGAAATATTAGTAATACAATAAAAAGAAAATAATGAAACAAAGCCATATCAAGTTCCCAGGATGATTATCACATCACTGGCAGGCACTGGGAAAATCCCAGACTGGACTCAGTGACAGATGGGAACTGGATTCTGGATCTGAATTCAGGAACACACGGATCAGGATGAAAGGCAGGTGAACAGAGTCCTCCTGGGATGCTGGCCATTGAAGAAAGAGGGCTGAGCCTTTTGACCCTGACACGGCTTTTATACTGAGCATGATGCAGATGGGATGGAACACCCTGTTGGTCAGGTTTGGGTCACCTGTCCTGTCCGCTCCTCCCTGCAGGTGCAACCCCTCTACGTTTTTCTGCTTCTGACCCTCCAATGGGGCAAATAGCAAAGTTAGCTGACCTTGGTTGTTATGGGATTAAGTGTAAGCAAGAGCCTCTCTGCATACTGTTCCTTGGCATAAATTATAAACAATCATGTCTTACCACTCCGGGAGCGAACAGTATCTAAACAATATGCTGTTAATTTCAGAGAGTTCAATTAGTTAGAAGAGACTCAACTGAGAAGTAAAATTACTGAACAGAAAATCGGTTCTGTTTCACCCCAAACCAGGACACAGACTGAATCAGGATGTGCTTGCCTCCTTGAAATTAGCATTCCCTTGGCTAAATGCAAAAAACAGGTAAGCTCTGCCACTTCTTGTCACAGTAGAGTCAAGAATTAAGGAGCCATTCTTCATCTTTGCTTTCATCAATGCTTACTATTATACATGCAACTCTTTTCAAAACTGGCTCCTGAATTACCCTCCACTTGGTCTTGACAATATTCCTAACTATCATCCTAGATAGTTAATCCTGCGCAGGTGAATAGATGCAAGTGAAGTAAGCGCAGCTTGGCATTTAACAGTGTAACCATGGCACCTCCACTTCTCGAACGAAGATAAACACAATTATTATCTCTTTGCTCTCCCTGTATTGTGTTGCCCTGAAAACTAAGCAGGCTTTTTCCTTCAAATGCTGACAATAATTACTGTGTCCAGTTCTGGGCTCCCCAGTTCAAGAAGGACAGGGAACTGCTGGAGAGGGTACAGCAGAGGGCTACAAAGATGATGAGGGGATTAGAACATCTCTCGTATGAGGAAAGGCTGAGGGACTTGGGTCTTTTTAGTCTGGAGAAGAGAAGGCTGAGGGGGGATCTTATCAGTGCTTATAAATACTTAAAGGGAGGGTGTCAGTATCAAGAGGATGGGGCCAGTCTTTTTTCAGTGGTGCCCAGTGACAGGACAAGAGGAAATGGGCACAAACTTGAACATAGGAAGTTCCATCTAAACATGAGGAGTAACTTCTTTACTTTGCGGGTGGCAACCTGTTCTGGGTGGGCCTGCTCTGGCAGGGTGGCTGGACTAGATCTCCAGAGGTCCCTTCCAACCCCATATCATTCTGTGATTCTGTGAATATCATTTGTTTCTTTGTGCTGAAGAGATTAGGTGAAAAGGCAGAAGCAAGATTAATTTACCGAGGTAAGGGGACAGAGTCCTGCTGATTTCAGCTGATCTGTGTGCTCTCTTGCATCAGTGGGGAATTTGAACCTGAAGCTGAAGATGCATTTTTGAAGATGAAACTGATCTTCTGAGAATAGTGAAATGTTTCTGGAGAAAAGTAACTAACTGCATGGGGCTTGATGACTTGGTCTGGCCGTCAGCAAATCCTTCCAGCTTCAAAACATTTTCAGCAATTTATTTGCCAATAAACAATCATTGTTACTTACTACCACGATTACCATAAGACCCCGGAGACATGGAAGATCATTGTCTTAAACATTGCACAGAAGGCCACTTGGAATACATCCCAAGCTAATGCCTGCTCATTGTCATCTGTCAGGAAGAGAGTAGCTCCTTTTTGTCAGTTTTTTCCACGTGACACTATGCGTTTCTAACAGGAAGGGGTTGTCTGGCTGCAGCTGGAGAAGCCTGGGACAGTTTTATGTCAGTGGGCACCAGAGAAGGATCAGCACAAATGTTGGTGCTTCAGCCAGCGCAAACAGAAGGCAGCTGTCCCTATTAGACAGGGCACTCCTGTAATCCTCTTCAGCTCTTGAAGGAACCAACAGTGGCAAGAAAGGTGCCCCCACATTTCTGCAAAGCTTCATATTAGCTATGCACAATGCTGACAATATATGGAGTTACATGCGGTGCAGTAACGAGCTGGCTGCTCAGCCTTACACTGCTTGTGGACTGGTACCCTCCTTGACAGCTAGCCCAGGAGCTAGTCCAGCCTCTGCTGAACTCATCACCCTGCTCCTCTGATCACCCTTGGAACACTCCCACTGATGCTGAGAAGTCTTCTTGCCCCCAGTTTGAGATAAGAAGTGGAGATAAAGCCATGACTATGAAGTAAAGCAAGGACCTCAGCCACCGGCTTGGGTCATCTAGCAGAAAGAACTTTAAGTTAATGTTTCATACCCTTGGTATCCTAGAAAAAGAGCTCGTCATTGCAACTGAACAGACAATGCATCTTATCTTAATCACTAAAAAGCACAATTCCCCGTAAATATTTTCTCAGCAGTAGACTCAGTTCTGGTTGCTCTCAGCACCCTTACTCCATGCGCATCCAGCTGTTTTTCCCTATCATCCACCCTGTCCCCCAGGGATAATCATCCGATTCACACACTAAACTGATCTAAGTTTTAAAATAACCAAAAATGGCAGAAGATGTCAGCAGCAAGCGCAGAATGGCAGCAACTACGCAGCACCCCAGTTTCCCACTAACTGTATTGGGCCTGTACAGAAGGTAGACGGCCAAGTAGGCAAAGATCGCACATTGAACGCAGCGATATGTTGCTTACATGTGGTATTTCTACATGACGCTCACGTGTCAAAAACAAACAAAGATTACACACTGCTAAAGCTTTCATTCGGTGCTGGACGTGACTTTGAACATATCCGTCTTCCTGTGGACCCAATCCTAAGTCAACATGAGGATTTTCAGAAGTTTCCATATGCTTTGGGTCAGACCCTATAAGCTGGCAGATTCACTCATAAACACAAGATTTCATTAAATTGTCTGCATTACAAAATGATGCTACAGGATTTCATTTTGCATGTGTGCCCTGTGCTTTTTGGTTTTATATAAATAATTATTTTAACTTGACTATTGCCTCAGTTTTTGTCATACAAAAGAGGCATGGATTTATAACGCTGAATGCCTATTTTCCTTTTCTTCCTATTTGCTCTTATGATGAAGTAATAACCCTTTCCATAACAGCAGGCAGTGGTTGTATGAACAACAACTAAGTGAAGATGAATACAGCATCAACAGAAAATAAAAACTGCTGTTAAGTACAATAATGCCACAGACCGGGTCACACATGAGCTTACTTCTGCATGATTTCTATCTTCAGAAATTACCGCTGATTTCTGCCTTCAAACCACAAATACAAAGTAGCAACCACTGTCAAAAAGCACTCTCTTTTTCTGTGTAAGTCCTAGAAAAGACTTTCTCTTGAGAGTTACAGAAAGGAAAGCACAGCCAAGCAAGAACACACTCCTATAGAGCAGGTTTGCCTAAAAAGACACAGGTATCAGAATACTCTTACTCTTAAAGGGTGCTTGTCAGGGATTACCTCACTTTAGCACCCTATTTTCTGAGTCGCCCGAAAAAGGTCACCACAGCCCAGCTCTGAAGGTCAAGAGACACAGGCTATTTCAGACCAACAACGCAGTGCCTGTCAGAGATGCAGGCACTGGCAGTCCCTCTTCTTCCCTCTCGAATACCTGCTCTAATTTTAGCTCGGGCACAGAAGCCAGAGAAGCTGCCTGTCTCTCAAAGCAATACCCTGATTAATTCATTTAGGAGTTTATTGGTGGGACTTGGCATCTCCCACCGCACACAGAAACCCAGACCTCCTGGGTGCCAGGGTAGAGCAGAAGAACTGGCCGTACTCAGCACTGTACGTGCTGAGGGCATGGCGGGCAGCTTTCACGTGCTATGCTAGGTCTGCCTCTGTGCCTCTCAACAGTTCTAGAGGGAAGCCTCACGTAGAGGCTTTGCAGCAACCAAATCCCAAGGTAACAATGGCACAAAGTGAGAAGGCATCAGGAGAAAATGACTCTTGCTCCTCCTTACTCTGTGGCAGCAGGAACAAGCTCTGACTTTCCAGCCAGAAACAGAGAGAGGTCTGCCTCCAGAGACCCCAGCGCTGCCGGGGCATCCGATCAGGCTCTCCAGGGCTGATGACAAATGCCAGGCGAATCCCCTCCATTAGGATCACTGTTAAACACATTTTCCCTGAGCAGCATTTGTTGAATTAGGATTCTCAGGTCAGTTCTGCTAAAGTTGCCTTAAATCCCAGATGTCCATAGCAAGTAGGGAAGACAATCCAAATCAGAAAAAATAAATAACTGTAAAGCTTTGGAGGAGAGCAGAAGAGGCGCTTCTTTATATTAATGACACCTCCCAGATTCTCCACCATCAGCCCTGCTAATGACTTTACATTCCTGTTAATCATAAACACTGAATATAGAATTGAAGGATAAATTAGCTGATGCCCCAGACACTTGAGATTAAAAAAGCAACAACAAAAAAAAAAGAATACGAGCTGTGCTCAGTTAAGAGCTGTGCTTGATACCTCTTTAAAAGGGAATCACAAGTCACAAGCATTTTCTTGGGGCTGTGGGGCAGAGGGGTAAATGAATGAGAAATAAACCCCCCTGGTTCCTCACAGTCGCTGGATGAGAGCAGCCAATGGAGAGCGGGGCCAGCTCCTCCACCCATCGGGGCGCCTATGCTAGCTCACCACCAAGAGGTGTGTCCTTGCATGTCTGGAAAAAAATCTGGCAGGCGGCAAGCTTCCCTCTATGCTCTGGGGCTGTTGGACAGCAAGGAACTGCGCATGACCTAGCAGTGTTTTAAACAAGTGTCTTTAATATTGCAAAGCTTATTCAGAACCCAGCATGATACTTAATAGCATACGTCGATCTCTAATGAAGAACAGTTGCTAAGGAAACCACTTAAAAGCCTGCTTTAAAATATCTGCCACATATTCAAAAGCCAGAATAATTTCCTGCTGTCAAATTACAAGGCCTCTTCAAAGGTCATTAGGAATATTCTTTAATCATTATGATAGAAATATGCTCATGGTTCCTCTCAGCAGAGAGAGGGCTGAATTCTGACCTGGGATATTATCTTTATAAAACTGAAGTCACGTCACTGAAATGAAATCAGCTATGCTACTGCACCACCATTCCCAAGATCAGATTTTTTTTCAACTCCATATTTCAAATACAAATTTACCATGTCTGACATCCTAATCTCTTGAAGAATCACAACTTCTAGCTTACGATACTTCACAATGTTTCAAGTTCAAGGACAAATTCAATTTGCACAGCTGAAATGCTATAAATGGAGAATGCCAAAGGCACAATGTGAAGGGCTAGAAACATTCTGTTCTAACTCACTTTTTCCTGCATTTAAGAGGACAGACTCTTCACTAGGGGCACAAAAAGCTCAGCAAAATATTTTTCTGTTTCCAAATAAACTGCCTGAATATTCAAAAGCCGTTTAGTGTTCCAGGATAAACAAAGCAAGCGTTTTTTTTTAAAAAGGTATGCTCCTTTCAGAAAACACGTTGTATTGGGTCTGGCTGGGATGTAGTTAACTTTCTGCATAGTAGCCCCCATAGTGCTGTGCTTTGTATTTGTCGCCAGGGCAGTGTTGAAAACACACCAGTGTTTTAGCTGAGCAGCTCTGGCACTGCTGGCTGAGGATGGGGAGTGATAGAAGCAGATCGGTGGGCACCCGGCGGCCAGCCAAGATTAACCCACCACACCTAGGATCACCAAGTACAGAAACCTGACTTTTGTTTTAATGACTACAGCGAATCCTCTGGGCATGCTTTCGATCTGACCTTCCCAGAAAGCGTACAATGTTTAGACATAGGAGTTTATTTTCCATCTTTACCGGGACAGAAGCAAGCCATGTCATCTGAACTGAGAGGAGTTCTGTGGCAACAGATGTGCAGCTGACTCCCGTCTTTCCTACAAACAAGAACCGGTTTAGAGCCAGCAGTTTGATCTGGGTACTCCTATGAATCTGCTCAAGTTGCACCATAATCATCATGTTTCAGAACGCCTTCTGTCTCTGTGTAAGTCATGGGTCCCAAATGAGACAGAAACTTGTTGAGTAAGATAACCAGAGGGAACATGACTATCATATCCTAAAGCCTAAGCACACAAGGGATGTCACATCACTTGCAAAAGTATAGAGCATGAGTATGAGAATTAAGCCTTGCATGTCATTTGAACAGTGCCAAAAATAATACAGTTTCACTTTTCTATTTCTTGTTTCTAATCAGAACATTTATTAGTTTTCTTAGTCATGTTTCAATGTTAACACTATTATTTATGCAAGGGCAATACCTGACAAGAGTGCCAAAAAGGGCATTTCCCTGGAAGAAGGAAACCGCTTTTCACCCACACCCTGAGGACTGTGAGCAGTCTTTGTCAGCAAGGAGAAGTACGGCTGCTTCAGCAGGGAAGGCAAGCTGGGGATAAGGGTGACAGCGAGGCAGGTCAGGACCCCCACAACAAGGAGAGCCAGGGCAGCTGGTGGCAGCAACAGGGGTCAGCCACAGTCCAAGGACCACTAAGCTTGACCATAGAGACAACACAGGCTCAAGGTCAAGCCAGGAAGTTACATCAGTCAGGGAAGCACAGGATCAGTGAGGTACAGGGTCAGGCATGGGCATAGTTCGGGCAAGGGCCTGAGCTTAAATTCGGCTCCTGAGCCAAGGGACAGAGATCCCCAATAAGGTTTCCACAGCTCCTTTCCCAGCACCAAGGTCTGTGCTGACCGCTGGGCCATGCCAGTGCTGGCCACGAGCAAAGGCCAACAAATGCCCATGGCAGGCGTAGAGCCTGCGGAGCTTCTCGGCGCAATTAGCATCTGACAGCAGCCATGCATGCCTTTACCACATTAGCCTACCTGATTTTGAAGGGCTGCTTTTGAAAAGTGCCATGAAAAATGGTAGCTGTTGCCAATTATTTGAAGGTCAGCGTTGAGAAGGTGGCTACTTCCCTTCACTGCAGCCAAGGGATGTTTTGTGGCCTGTTCTGATCTGCTAGCAAAGCTAGAGAGTACAGAGATAATTAGCTAGGAGTCTACCATAGGGAACAATTCTTCACTTATGAGGATAGAAAGCATGATGAAAAAGTTCTCCCACTTGTAATATCAGGCATCGCAGAGCACATTGTGCTGGTAAGAAAAGCACAGTGTTCAGAGCCAGTTTGCTCTGCGCTTCTGCCTTGATCTGAGATCTAATACACGGAGAAACTGCAATGGATGTTTCTTTTCCACCTCCCCAGGAATCCCAGCTGCTGTGTGTTCAGTTACAACACTGGGCAGAACAGCATGTTAGCACACCAGCAAACAACCTCACCCTGCCCCCGGTAGTTTGGTTTGTTTTCCAATCACATGAGACAGTCAGTTAAGCTTTCAGAATCCAAAGATGGAAGGACACAGAAAAGAAGGATGAGTAAAAAAGGGAAGAGAGGTAGCAGGAGAGAAATAATCACAGAAAAATATCTCCAAATTGTGACAGAAAAGGAGAACAAAATAAAGCAGAATGGGCAGCGGGGGAGGGAAAGGTCAGAAACATGATGGAGAAGCAAAACCAGAGGCAAACAGAAAAGAGCAAGAAAGATAATCTTGCAGGAGCAGAAATTCCTTGTTAGGAGACACAGAATGTAGAAAACTCTTCCTTTAGGGGAAAAAAAATGCAAGGGGAATGTCAAAATTACCATTGAGAACAAATGCTGCATAATATAAGTTCTTGCCCTTCCTGTTTCTGAATTTTTTTGCCTCCTGTCCTCTGAGTGCTGTCAGAGGCCCCTCAAAGTACCAAGTGCTGAAGCACCGTACAAATACCATACAAGTACAAAGTACTTGCCTACCCCCCGCAGCCTGCCTCCCCATCTATTTCCGTGTGGATCCTTGTCACTGTGCCCTGGCCTCGTCTTCAAGCTTGCTGCCTTATCACAAAGCTCCTCTTATGCCTGCTGCCTCTTTTCTCCTGCCACCTCAAATTCCTGCTGCTGCACCTTCAGCTGCCTCCCACTTACCTTCCAAAACCCTGTAAATATAAGAGTAGTTCCACTGAAGAGAAAGGCTCAGCATGAAACATTCATAATTTCCATGCTGGCTGTCACTGTGAACTGTCAAGGGCAGAAATGGTCTCTCAACACTTGTGCCTAATGTCATATAAGTCCCCAACACTTCAGGGAAGCCCCTGCTGGTACTGCCCTGTAAATAGTGATACCTGTTTTCCAGGGTAACGTCCTGTTTTCATTCTTGATAAATCACCGTGCTGGTTAGGATCTGTCTCTGCACAGGAGAACTGTCACTCTTTGCCCACTGCCAGGAGAGCTGGTTTCCACGGAGCATTGTTTTTCCTTTGTCGCCCTGAGGACAAACAGGAACCAGGGAACAACCTGCAATGACAGATGGCAGCGTTGCTACCCTGCAAAAGACTCACGGGGTCAAATTAAATTCGAAATGCTGAATAGGACACCACACATCTGGAAACCAGAACAATCTGGTAGGTACTACCATGCCCACCTAACCCCTTCTTCTACACATAGACCCTGTACAGTGAGAGCTCTGAGGGGTTTTCTTTCTTCTGTTGCTGGGAAGCCAGAAGCCAACGGATTTTGCAGTCAAGGCACATTGTGCAGCGGGCGCTAGGGCTGCTTATCTGTCCTCTACTGAATACAGAAGGGAGACGGCTGACATCAAGCGTTGTTCAGAACACAGTAAAGATGACATTGCAGCAGATGATAAATATTAATGGCAGCTTTGACAGGCTGAGGATGCCACCTAATAACAGCACTACAGATAGATACATAGGTCCAAGTTTTTAAGAACCTGTACTCATAGTCAGGAGACCAAAGAACTTGGTTTCCTGAAATATTAGTGCCTTTGGGAAGCTTCTGTTTGGGAAATTGAAATCATCAGTCTGTAAACCTGCAGGCCCAGTACCGCATTTTAAAGGGCTGTTTATAAGGTAACATCAAAGTCATTCCCAAAGAGGACATAATGCTCTTGAAATTTAAAAAAAAAAAAAAAAAGAAAGAAAAAACAACCAAAAGCCGGAAACTTACCTCACAAATATCTGGGATAAACTTGACAGTGACCTCCTTAAGCTTCTACAGAAACTCCACCAGCTAGCATTTTTCTCTTCAGGTTTTTATTTTCAAGTACTCTTAGACTCTAGTGGACAGCCTAAGGGCAATGGGGAGGTGTGTTTCAAAGCCTTTTGTAATTAAGAGCCATCCGATTTGCCAGATGGCGTCAAAGGCCAAAGACTGTGTCGGTAGCACAGCGCCAGGCAAATGATCTCTTTAACCTGCCATTTGGACACGGGTCAACTGAGAAGGGGCAGCAGGAGCGGTTTTTGTTTTTGTTTTTTTTTCATAGAAACGGCCGCCTTGGAGCAGCACACTCCCGACTGCATTGTAAATCTGCTGCCGGAATTCTCCTCAGCGACACACACGCTTTTCTCTGAGGCCCCTCAGAGAACCCCGTGTGCAGCTGGGGCAGGCGCGGCCCGCCCGTCCCCTCAGCCGGCCCTCACTGGTTTGCCGGGGCGAGGAAGGCGGCCTCGGCCAAGGCCACACCGGGCTCCCTCCTCCTCCTCCTCCTCTTCCTCCTCCCGCCTCTCGCCCCTGTCAGGCCCTCAAGGCCTTGCTCTCCCCGGCCCGCCGCCGGCCCCCCCCGCGCCCCTGGCGGCCGGCGGGCGGGGCGGCCCCTCACGGCTAACGGCCGGCGGGCGGGCGGGCGGGGCGGGGGCGGTGGGGGAGGCTCGGCCGCCGCTGCGGCTGCCATTGGTGGCGGCGGGAGGGCAGGGCTGCGGCGGGACGGCCCCCGCCACCGGCCCCATTGGGCCGGTCGGCGGGGCGGGGCCGGGGAAAGGGGCCGGCGGGCGGGAGCGCGGCCCGTTTCTCGGCTCCGGGGAGGCGCCGCTCTCGCATCGCTGGGGCGCAGTTTCCCCGCCGCCGCCGCCGCCCGGGCTCAGAAGGAGGTAAGGGCCACCAGCCCCCTGAGGCAGCCCGGCAGCCGCGCCGAAGCCCCTTGACGGCCCGGCCTGCTGGGGGACTGGGGTGGGGGTGAAGGAAGGGAGGGGAGGGCGGCTGCGTGGCAGGGCCGGGGCTGACTTGCCTCCCTCGCTTCTCCGCGTTTCCTTCTTCCTCCAGCCGCAGCTGCTGCTCGGGGTTTGCGCTCGGCCTGGCCGCTCCGGTGCGGCGGGCGGGGCCGGGCCGGGCCGGGCCGCTCCCGCCGTTAGGCCGCGCTGCCGGTCGTGCACAAAGAAAGCGGCGGAGGAAGAAGGAGGAAGGAGAAGCCTCCGAGCTTCCCGCAGGTCTCTGCCGACCCCCTTCCGTCGCAGCCGGGAGGAAAAAGACCGCCGCGGAAACGCCTCTGCCATCCCGGAGGGAAGGAGCGGGGCTGGTCACATCGGGTTTTCCTCAGAGGCTCAAAGGGCGCTAACGCAGCTGCCACAGCCTTTGCATGCGCAGAATAAACCCGGCCTGCCTCAGTCAGCCGTGTGCTAATTCCCAATTAGTAAGTAGCAGCAGAAACCTCTTTAAATTGCTGCTGATATTTAGGTTTCTCAGTATCCAACAGCATGAATCCGAGGATTAATCCAAAATCCCAAGCTATTAAATGCATTTCTTCCCTATCAAATTCAACTCTCAAAAGGCCCTTTTTTTTCCAGGCAAGTATAAATACTGACAACGGTTTGGCTTTTCAAGTGTCTCTGCAAGTCAAGAGTAGGACCCTGATCTTTAGTTTCTGTGCTGTGAGATTATGTTGTCACAGATTTAAAAAAACCAAAAGCCCTGTGATTTAAGAGGAGCTGAACATACAGAAACATGCAGCACTACCCGCATCTGTGCTTGCGTTTGGAAAGCACGCAAGGCAAGTGCACTTTATACGTGTTCAGAGTTTTAAATTCCTTTTTAAATACGTTTAACCCCCGGGGCAGCAGGGATGCCTTCTCTGTCTTCCGGGTTTCTTTTTTTTTTTTTTTTTCCCCCCTTCTCACGGTCTGAAAAATTTCCATCCACCAAGAAGCGGCCAGCCTGTAAAAGGGCCACCATGCACGTTGAACTGCAGTTTTTAATTGCTCGCTTCATTGGCTTTAAGCATCGTATTTGGGTGTCTGTCTGCATGAACTATTTCTTAAAGTTAAACATGATCAAATGGAGCACCTAAAAACAGATGTCTGTCTGCAGCTGTCTGTCCTGGACTTTGGCTTTAACACCTGTGCCTCCCTTTCCAATACCCTGGTCTTGTTTTGTCCAGATAGGCTCACCCTGTGTTTGCAAACATACCGTTTGGAAAGCACAGACTCTTGTATGTCCAACTGAAAGCATCACTATTTACATCACAGAAACTAAAGATCAGGTTCCTACTCTTGATTTGCAGAGACACTTGAAAAGCCAAACCGATGTCAGTATTTATACTTGCCTGGAAAAAAAGGGGCCGTTTGAGAGTTGAATTTGATAGGGAACAAATGCATTAATTAGCTTGGGATTTTGGATTAATCCTCAGATTCATGCTGTGGATACTGAGAAACCTAAATATAGCTAACACTTCATGTTCTCCTTTTAAAGCTGACGGAAGTGAAACCAAGCGTGGATTTTGTTAATTGGCAGGCTTTCAATTTGTTCATGCTGTGTTTCACAGAAGGCAGTTAACATACTGTTGTTACGAGTCAAGGATAACAGAAAAGAAAAAGCAACTCAAGAAAGTAAATCAGTTGGAGAAAAAATGGAGAAATCTTAAAATTCCCAGTGGTCAGTTCCACTCACCTGGTGGCCTAGCCCACATTCGTCTGGTACAACAGTGATTCCTAGCACGTTCAGGCTTTTATCAAGTTGACATTTAGTCTCTTAAGTGTGAAGTTAAAAAACCTTTCTTCACCTAAGAATTGCACGAAAGGTAAACCAAGAGCATCTAAAGCAACATACTTTGAGCTGTGAATGACAAATTTAGTGGAGGCCTCCAGAAAGCTCATGTCACAGCCATTTTCTACTAAAGCAACCACTTAACTAAGTTACCGCTGACTGCGTGTTTTTGCTGGCACCTGGATTTTGTCTAGTAGCTTATTTAAGAAAGTAGTTTTAACAATATTTCAGATTTACAGATGCAATTATGACCGGCATGGGGAAAGTAAAACGGCAAGGCGCTCCAGCCCAGAATTACAGTGTCTCTGGGGTACATGTGTTGCTCTTTGCTGCTCGATTGTGTCAGACGATCCTGCCGTCTTTTTTTTCTTTTTTTTTTTTGACATTCGCCATGAGCTTGCATATTTTTAATTCCTTTATTATGTCATATAATTCCTTTGACTCATCATTTTTCTCTCAGCGAACTTCGAGTAATTAGGTTAGAAATCCCTCACTTAAAATTTAGTGTGGTTAGTTACCGTGATCTGATGGTACAGTTCAATTTATTCCAGTGTGACTTCATGGACTTAATACAAACTGCATCGCAGCCTGTTGGACTTGCATCAAGTTGGGTGTTACTCTACAAAAGGTTACATAAGCCAATCTTTTCTACATTTTTAAGCATGCTACGTGAATCATCGTTAGTGAATTTTTATCCGTGCTGAGCCAAGTGGTGTGTTTAATTTATCTGAGCTAGAAAAGAGATCTGAGAAGCCAGTAGAAGATCTTGCTTGCCTGTGTTAGCCAAGGGAGCCCATTTCAGGGTTAGGTGGGACAGAACTTGAGGCCAGACAAAACAGGAAGAAGCTGCATGGGGTGGTTTTTTTTGGTTGGTAAGTTTGCGTGTGCAATTGTGTATGTCCATGGTTACATTCTTAATGGTCTTTCTTAGATAGCCTAAGAAAATCACAATTCATTTCAGGTTTGTGTTGAAAAGTAGTGTTCAATGACAGAACCGAGTATCATGTGCGGATGAAAAAACTTTAAAATCTGCACAAATATATTTCTCCCACCTTCCCTCCCCCGAGCCACAGTGCAGATGTTTCAGCAATCGTTTGAAGAGCATGCATGATAACCTCATTTTTACGACCTGACCTCATATTTTCACATATTTAGCAGGCATAGAGCGAAGTCATTATCAGTCTTATTTGCTCCATCACAACCTCTTCAACCTTCACAAATCTGGGCTATCATTATGCAGGTGGCCCTCAGAAATGCCTTACCCTGATATATCTGCAGTACTCCCCGTTAGATGTGGGCTGGTCTGTGTGGGATTGTTTCTTGGTGAGTCATGCAGATTCCTCTGTAGTTTCTTCTAGGCAGTGCTGTGCTCTGCATGATCAGCGGGCTCTGCGGGTGACATTGCTTCCTGAATGATGTAACTGAAAATTCCCCTTCCTGTGCTTCTTGTTTCCTGATCAGGTTTCTCTTTGTTCTCGAAGACACTCCAGCAGCTGCATATCTTTTATTGCTGATCTTTTATTGCTACGAATCTCTGTGAAGACAAGTTATGTCAACAGCTACATTAATTAATTTGGTACGAAACGGTGGGTATCAAGTAAGAAGGAGAGCCGTGCTGACGTCCCGCCTCTTGCAAGACGAGAAGCGTCCCACAGCCGCATGCTACAGCTCCACCTCCGAGCGCCGTGCTTCCCGCTTTGACTCAGATGGGAGTGGGCGACCTACCACGTGGGACACCTTTGGCATCTGGGACAATCGCATTGACGAACCTATTCTTCTCCCACCAAGCATAAAGTATGGCAAGCCGATTCCAAAAGTCAGCCTGGCCAATGTGGGCTGCACCAGCCATATTGGGAAGCGTAAGGAAAACGAAGACCGGTTTGATTATGCTCAGCTGACGGAGGATGTTCTGTACTTTGCAGTATATGATGGACATGGCGGGGCAGCAGCAGCAGACTTCTGTGATAAGTACATGGAAAAATATATTAAGTAAGTGTGCATCAAGGGAATGCGTGTCAAATGAACTACAGTAGAGATTCCTTCCTTAGGACTGAAAGGGAACCTGTGGGTCATACATTGTCGCTAATCCTCCCAGGTTATAGAGCCACCTAGCTCAACGGGACAGCAGGAACACCACACCGGAGCAGCCCATTAGAACAGACATGCTGTGGACTACTTATTCTGTAGGGTGCCTGCCCCATTGAGCAAGCCCGGAAAGACAAGAGAGGAAAACATGATTGTACCCACCTTCCAGGAAAGGGCTGGGAACACAGAGAGAGGGTGAATTGACTGTTTTCAGATGAGGTCGCTGTGATAGCTGACCTATGGCTTTGTTACACTCTTAAGTATCTCTGTGTCACGTCCCTGGGTGTTGGAAGAGGAATTTTATCTATTTGCAGAATTACAGGATTATGCTTCCAGTGCAAGTCAGTAGTAAAATTATATTACCTTTTCACTGAATCTCAGCATTATTCAGTGCATGCAGGGAGGAGATAAGGCTATCGAAGAACTTGATCAAGTTGTATATTTCTTGGAAAGAAGTTTAATCTTTTGTTTGCTTGTTTGTTTCCAGAGAATTTCTTGCTCAGGAGGAGAACTTGGAAAATGTTTTGAGCAAAGCTTTTCTAGAAATAAACAAAGCATACGAAAGGCATGCTAATCTCTCTGCTGATGGTAGGTAAAAAAATATTCATATGGGTGTGGAGAACACGGTTTTTCTTATTTGCTCGGTAGTTTTGTAGTAAAATGTCCAGAAAAATGCTTGAAAACAGTTTTACTTAACATTGGATTTTGCTCTGATCACTTACTGCAAATGAAACAATTGTGCTTTACCTCCTTAAAATGAAAAAGCTATAAAAAGTTTAAATTAAATTTACTGGGGGAGTTATTAATCTGAATATTAGCATAATCATCAATTATTTTTTTCTTAACATGATCCTGTCAAGGAAAGTGTTTGTCAAGTTAGCAGAGAGTGATTTAGATTTGCAAGGAGCATAACTTTACTGTGTGAGCAACCTGGAGGAGGGGTGTGGTTTGGGATTTTTTTGTTGGGGTTTTTGGTGTTTGATTTTTTTTTTGTTGTTGTTGGGGAGTTTGTTTGTTTGTTTGTGGTGTGTTTTTTTTATAAAGCTGTTAGTACTGTGGGTTGAAAACAAACAGTATCACAAGTTCCCCTTTCTAACTTGGCGGCTGCACCTGAGGAGGCATGTAAGCCAAAATTAATACAATTGATATTGCTTCTGCACAAACAGAATCACAGGAGTAGCTGAGTGTGAAAGGCAAAAAAGCAGTGAAGAGGAAAACAAGGCTGGCTGTGGTAAGGCTGTGGTAAAGCTGGCACCAGCCCTTTTAGATTCCTTAGTCCTGGCTGTTAATCAAGTTCTCGCGTATCTGTGTAGTGACTAAGTACATCTGAAGTTACAGTTCCAGCAGTGGGAGGTTATAGGGAGTAACTTGGGAAGGGAGTAGAGATCCTTATCCCAGTTTTGTCACAGGAGTTTCCTCAGCCCTGAGATACAATTTTAGGAGGCAGTTTAGGCAGTCTTAAAAAAACCACTAAAACAAACCCAATTAAAGAAAAAAACAAACACACAACAAAAACAAAAAAAGACCCAAAACCAAACAAAAAACCCGTCCCAGTGCTGGTGCAGGTGCCGGCAAAATGAGATCCTTTCAGAAGAACAGAAACTGTGAAAAGTTTTCTCTCCAAGAAAGACTTGAAACCAACAAGCCCTCTGGAGACTGAAGTGATACTATATTCTCAAGCCACTTTTCTTAAGCAATGAATGCATACAATCAAGTAATGGCGTGGCTTCCTGCACTTTAACTGCTAGATGAATCTTGGTAGACTCAAATATTTCCTGGCAGGACAGGTAGCCTGACTTGCACCACTGTGAGGGATACACACCTTTCCTCTTACCTGGTACAAGCTAAGGTGACAGGGTTATCAGGAAAAAAAAGTTTCAAGGCCTGAAATGCAGCCCTTAAAAAAAGGAGGTTTAAATCTATAAAGCTCCCTTTTATGCCAATTTCCCCATTACGTCCCATTTTATTTTCTTTATATTGAAATACTTTAAAAAATAATGATGCGGTAAAAAACTCCAGTCACTTTTGACCTATGACTTTTGAGCTTATGAGAGACACATCAGTAGAGCAGATGTGCTTTGTATCCAAGAGCCTCCTGGCAAATGTTTTCTCAAAAGCCCAAATTCAAGAGAGCGTCTGAATACAGGCTTAGGTGCTTGCCTGGATCAGGACCTTTCATTTTCACACACACATTAAGATCTGTTATATTTATCCCTCTCCTCACCCCTTTGTTAGTAGGACAGCTCTTTGTTTGGCTCATTGAAGTGGCCTCTGTTAAGTGTCAGAGCAGCTCCTTGAGGAGGAGGATTGGGAACTGTACTTGGCACGTTATTCCGTTATTATGAAAACAGTTTCTGATTGTAGCATTTTGTACGTGAGACTTCCAGAACTGGGTAACAGCAATATTTGACATACAGGTTGTGCAGCAAGCTGAGCATTTTGGAACTGCGTATTTTATGCGTATCGTTTAACTAACTGGTGCTGCTTAATGAAATACAGTGCAAATGCCAGCAAATTTACGTAACAGTTACCAAGATACTGGACAAACCCTCTTCATTAAAAAAGCTTGAGGTCAAGCGACATAGAGGGCAAAAGCATTGTCAAAAATGCACAGGGGCCACACTCTTGCAAGCACTCAGTGTTTCTCAGTTAGGCTGACAACCTGCAAGTTCTTGCAGGAGCCAGTGGGATCTAAAAGAGCCCAGTGCTTTTTACTGGTTGTCCAGCTCGAAATCAAGCTATAAGGCAGAGTGGAGTAACAGGGTGCAAAGACAAGTGCGGATTTCTGAACAAATGAAACTTTTTGCATATCTGTTGTTAAAATAATTCAATACTATGTTGACTGCTTGGTGTGGATATTTTTGTCGTTGCTGCTGTTTTGAAAGTTACATAAAATTTCAATGCTTGGCATGTATCCTTTTTAGAAGCCTACTTCCAAACTGATTCAGTTTGCCAGCAAAATTTCTGATCGATTGTGGCTATTCCAGATGTGACAGTCAAGACTGTTGCTAAAGCATCTTGAAAATGGTGGCAGGTTGTGTAACACTGAATGTCTGGGATATGCTGGATGCTACCCAAGACTGACCTCCTCTTGAAACCTGGCCATAGCTGACAAAATGCAAAATAATAGCTTAGTCTTGTTCTAGTAGAACCTGCCAGGGTTCACTCCTTTCACTGAATTTGCAAAAAAAACAGTGCATGTTCAGGATGTCTAAGTCTTAACTAACACACAACCAGCTTCAAAAGTGTATGCCTGGGTGTCTGAAGGAACCTAAGTCCTGGGACAAATCCCTGTAGCCAAAATTACACGGATTTTGTTTGATGCATTGTTTATAGTACTATTTAAGGGGTAAAATCCTCATATAATGGCACAAATTTAACAGGACTAGAGATGTGCCTTGTTGGAGCACCTAGCTATGTCTTCAAGGGCACGGCCCTTTGTAGATCACTTTACAATTACAGAATATTTGAAATTATAGATGGAAAATACATAGCTTAACAGTTTCTGTAAGCTTTCAATTAAAAAAAATTAAAAAAGGTATATGTATGTGTTCCGGGTACTGCTACCGTGTCTGGCAAGCAGTTCACTAGGGCTGTTGGAGTGCTGTACTGGTCTGCTGAACACTGGTCCAGTATTCTCTCTGACAGTGATCTGTACCTGTTGTTTTGCACACAAGCGTAAGAAACTTGCTGCAGGCAGATCTGGGATAATCTGTCCTCCACCTAAATCCTTTCTAATCATTAACAGCTTAAATACATGCCCGAGCCCTGAAGCATGGTGTTTGATATCTCTTCAAAACTGCACTTTCATTCACTTCCACGCATTCAAACATAACTTTTAATTTTAAATCACTGCTAGACTTAGGTATAGGGCACAGTAAAGGAAGCTCACGTCCAACACGTGTCATTATCCATGGGACAGCTATTAACAGAGGTGAACAGAATTTTCTGATATTTTTGACCAGCCATAAAAACTGAAATGTAAAGGCTGAATAGCTTTGCTCAGCAAGGCCAGGAATAAGGAAGTGAATTGTGTGCTTGAGGAAATTTGAGCATCTCTATGGAGAAGCGTTAAAACAAACCCTCTCCTGGCCTAGTGCAATCCCACAAGGTGCTGCTGCAGCATGCTGCTGACGGCGATCCACCCCTCGGAGAAGACAACAGGGAGTCTTTCCATCAACCTCCATGTTCAGTGCATCCAACTCTAATCACATTGGCCACTCACTTCTGGAATAGCCATCTTATTAAAACATAGCCAAGTATTAACTGATGTATCTATGTTTAAAAGGGACTCCTGGAATCTTACTATGCTGAGCAAACAACAAAAGTTATTTAAAAAATAACTAAATTTAAAAAGTAGTGGGTTTGGGGTTTGTTTTTTAAGTTACCATTCAAACATATGATTTTTATTTCTTTGAATATGTTAACCTGCAACACTGAGGAAAAGGAAGAGCTGCAGAAACCATACTTAAATATTTCATAAATCCATCAATGTTACAAAGGCAGCCTTTTTATCCAAGGGCCCTGATTACTACCTAATCAAGTTAGAAGATACTAATTACAATATTAAAGGGGTGTTTGTTTTGCATATTTTCCCATGGATCAGAACAATTCATATGCTTCTGTTCAGTGCCCCATTTCAGTTGGCACAAGTTTGAACTCCCCGTTTTTGTGTTATATATAAATATATATATATAAAAAAAACCAAACCTTGAGGAAACAGATTGGGCCATATTCTATACTGAAGATCTTCAACGCGGCCACTCTTGCTGTATGCGAGATAGCTGGCCTTATAGCATTGATACAATTCTTTGGTCGATTGTTGGTTGGTTACTTACCTCCACATGGAAAGAAAAAAAAAAAAAAGTAGCTTTTATTTTGGCTGAATTTAAACTGGTTTTGTCACACAGTTCTAGCGAGAAGGCGAGAACAGTGGCAAATCCCCAGAAATACCAAGGCTGATTTATCTGTGGCCAAAGATACATGTGTAAGCCTCAAGTACTTTGCTATATGACCTGCAAAGGACAGTGCAGGCAAGCCCGAGAGTGACTGCTTCCCCTGTTCTGCAGCCCTTGTTCTTTCATCTCCAGTGTTGCAGGTTTATTTTGTTTGAACAAAGTCCCTGGGTGAATTTCCTATTTGCCTCTGTGTGCGTGTTATTTGTGGCAGACACTGTACCTGGTCAGCAGCTCTAGAACTGGAGGCCCTGGACACTTTATGCTGGGCTTCAGTGGAAAGAGAGATCTGCTTAATTTTGTCCCAGTTGAAGGAGTCCGGCGGTTCCTAGCCTGGACTACTGGAAGGTTCCCACATCCTCTTTGTCACATTAGTTGAGATGACTTGCAGTAAAAGTTGTCCAGTGAGTGTTAAGAACCTATTGAAAGATCTTAGTTTTATAGTGATATTGTTAGGAAACCGAAGTAAACTCTTTAATTGTTAAAACCAATATATATGCTGATGCAACGTATTTTGATATTATTAAACAACCTAGCAGCAGTTGTAGTAAACCATTAGAAATGTTATCCCTCATCATTCCTGTGGTTTTGAGCTCTGCTAGAAACCAGATAATGTGTGTAGTCTAGCTACATCTGTGTTCTTGCATCCCTACCCCGATCATGAATTGGTTCCAAGCAAGAGAGCGTGAGCAGCACTTATTTTTCTAGGAGTGCTGTTTAACTCAAGCTCAAGTCACTATGGCCACTACTGCAATTCTGGACAATATCTTGACTTCTTCTTTAGTACCACTGCTTGATTTTGTGATAGTTGCTCTTTTGGCTTTGAGAGTTTGCGCTTGAAAGATGCAGATTCACCTGAATGTCCAGATGTTTCCAGTCATGTATGAATTAAAGACTATGGATCTTAACTTTTTCAGAAACTCCTTATGTTTGTCAGCAGAGTTCCAAAACCAAGGAATGAAATGGGAGAGTAGTGGCAGTTCTGCATTAATTTTAACGTCTAGATAAAATGTATTTTCTGTGAAATAAAAAGGTAGTCTTACATAGGTTCTTCATTTCGCTTAACTGTTGGCTAAAACAGGTATTTTACTGGTTCTAAAATTTCTAACCGCACCGGTGCTTGGTAGCATCTTACTTACATAATGTGCCTCAAAGTGAGCCTGCACTGGACTCGTCATTGCTTCAAGTTAGAAACTGGATGCCAATCCTTACCTGAATAGTCAGAAGCCACCGGCATCTTAATAATTTTGAATATCATAACCTGCATGGCAGCCATAACATAGTCCAAAGATTTGACCTAGATCACCATGGCTGATGTTCACCATTGACGTGTTGGTTAAATGTATAGCTAAACCAAGTTCTCACTGCAGTAATAATACCTGTTTTAAATTATAACACAAGCTTAATTTAGACTGTTTTGTGAGGGTTTTTTTGTTTTTGTTTTTTTTGATTCATCAACGCACTGCTTTCACTGCACAACAAGGCTCAATGCATCTCTCAGGGCTTCGTGCACTTCAGTTTACTCCCAACCCTAGTTTACTTACGGGGTGCTGAGACCTGGCAGGGCTGGAGGGAGAGGTCACGGAGATCCCAGAGCACTCGCATTTCTGTTCCTGTAGTACACAAAGGGTTGTGCCACGTGTATGTGGTTTGCTGGCAGCTGGTCAGAGATTAGACTGACTGGCATTCCTTGAGCTCCAACGTTCTGTCCTTTCTCAGATCCGTCCCCACCCTGGGGTAAGGGCTGCAGGGCCAGAGGGAGGAGTGCATGTAGTTGTAGGTGAGCTCTACAGAAGTGCTGGTTGAAAGATCTTTTCACTGTTAGTCGTGTGAAAACAGGAATACAAACGGGGATTCTCATTCCTAAGTTAGCCCCAAACCCCTCTCAGATTGGCTTGTTTTTAAAACCTGGAAAAACTGGAAAATCCCAGAATGCAGAAGACCTACAGAGGGCTTTTCAAGGAAATTTGCATTGGCCGTGAATGCAAATGTGTTAAAT
Source organism: Numenius arquata (assembly GCF_964106895.1). NCBI lineage: Eukaryota > Metazoa > Chordata > Aves > Charadriiformes > Scolopacidae > Numenius > Numenius arquata. The sequence continues at coordinate 25,484,988 of NC_133585.1, read as the reverse complement.
GTGTTCCAGGCAATAGCTTGTTCTGGCCAGACATTTTACTGTAATAGCTCAAGTCGTGAGGAGTTACTGTTTTCCAGGCACCTCTCACTGGTTTACCTTTGCATAATTTGCAGGAAGGAAAAATACTAATGGTAAAATGGACTGCTCCTTTCAAAAAGCAAACAGAAAAAGGAAAGCTGGACGGTTCTTCTGGTGTTTCCTTTACCACAGATAAAACTGTGTCTCTTTTCTGAAATAGGCAGACTTGCATTTCTCCTTTTCAAGCACCACTTTTTTTTTTTTTTTTTTTTTTTTTTTTTTTCCAGAGCACTGTAGAAGTTGAAATGAGAAGCCTTTAAATTTACTTGCACCACTTAATCCAACCAGGTCCCTGAACACAGTGAGTCAGCCAGCTCAGCTCACTCCCTCACCCTGTAAGAGAAGGAAGACGGCACCTGGGGCTCAGTTTTGCCCTCTAGGCAGTCGCTGTGCACCCCTATCAAGTGATCCCACCAGTGCCCAGGGAGCCGCTGCCAGCTGACTGCGTTGGTTTGCAGGTGCAAGGCAAGGCAGAATCCAGCCTCACCTTTGCATTGGGACCTCCAGCAAGTTGACAGGGTCTGAAGGGAGCAGCGTCCCTTTCTGAAAAAAGCCAGCAGCCTGCTGGCTGAACCCTCCGTCTCTTGGCAAGGCTGGGGGGAAGCAGAGGGAGATTGTAACAACTCTGACAGCAATGGGAGGATGCCACACACTGGTATAAAAGAGCGATCTAGTGTTTTCTTCTGGTGAACTACGTGGAGCTACAATTACTATTATTCAGTCGCCCACTTCACCACTTAACAGAAGGGAAGAGCCATCAGCTTTAGGGTGGGCTACGCGTGCAGTCCCTGTGCCCAGGGATAAGGACAATAACCCTGTAACTTGAGGTGAACCCATGGGACAGAAAAACTACATTTGCTACAAGCTGAAAGGAAGCCACTGTACCTTGTACTGCTTATATTCCACTTGCCCTCTTTGCATGGAGCCATGTTGTTGCACAGAAATACTTATCCTTTCCACTTCCTCTCTCTCCCCCTACTCCTACATGCATGCACGTTTACTGTAATTTTTTTATATATGTAGATATAGTTTAAATTTAAAAGCAGTTACTTGCTGGTACTGTAGAGCTCAAGTTGTCTTCATTTTACCAATTGAAACTGTAAATGGTCCCATGCTTCAAGGCAGTGTTAAAACCTCTCTCTTTGATATGATGTTTATAGCAACTCTGATGAACTCCGGGACCACTGCAACAGTGGCTCTGCTCCGGGACGGTATTGAGCTGGTTGTGGCAAGTGTGGGAGACAGTCGTGCTCTGCTGTGTCGAAAGGGAAAGGCTATGAAACTCACCACTGACCATACTCCAGAAAGAAAGGAGGAGAAAGAAAGGTACCTGTCAGTTGATGATGTGGCTTCCCAGGGCACAGCCTTGGTCAGGATGTGCTTGTGGTCTGCTGCTGGGTTGGGCCTGGAAGAAAGCAGGGAGTTGAACATAAACACCCCGAGACCACCTCAGAGCTGGCAGAAAGAGGCACAGCTCCAGTTAATTAGTTTGGTTCCATTTAGAGGACCAGGGATGGGGAAAGCCCTACCTGCGTGAGTGTAAACTGTCTCAACAGTAAGATCAGCATAGCTAGGACCTAGTACAGAGCCATCACCACACGGTTCAGACTCATCAAAAACTGCTAAGTTAGAGCCAAGACCTGAAGAAATGCATCATTGTTCCCAGGTCAGGACTCAGTCCACCAAGCTGCATCCCTTATGTGGAACCCTTCAAACAGCAAAAGCCAACCCTCACTCTCCCAGCTTAGGTCTTCCATACCCTATTCTGCATCAGTAGCCAGTGACAGAAATTGCAGATAGAGACAGGGTAACGGTGTGAAGCAGTAACTCATATTCGCTCTTTCTTTTTTGCCTCTGGACAGGATTAGGAAGTGCGGTGGCTTCGTTGCCTGGAACAGTTTGGGACAACCTCATGTGAATGGTAGACTTGCAATGACGCGGAGCATAGGAGATTTGGATCTTAAAAACAGTGGTGTGATAGCCCAGCCAGAAACAAAAAGGGTTAAGGTAAAAGAAGACCTGGTTAACAGGGACAGCAACGTTCGGACTAAGGGGCATCATAGGCATTTGATCCAGGTGGTGGTACCCACATGATGTGCCCAGGTGAAGCCTGATGGCTAAGCTTTGTTGTTAATTTGTGGTGAAGTAACCAGAGACCAATTCTAAGTCATTTCAGATTAATGCTAATGGGACAGAAAAGAATCTGGCCCTGATACTAAATTCAACCAGATCAACTTCTAAATCCCATTTATCACAGTACAATATAGGATGAGGGAAGAAAGCTAACATGGGATAGCCAGTGCTGAAATACAAAGGTGTTAGTCTCTTTGGGGCTTGTGGTCAAATGAACAATTTTGAGGTTAATGCTGATGTAAAACCATCACTGAGAACTGGGTGGGATATGGATGGGCTGTCATCAAAAAAAAGTGGACTATGTAGAGGTTTGCACACTTGGGAGGAAGGGAGGAGGAAAGGGCAGTTGCATGCATCTTACCTAGCTCTGTGGTTGTCCGGAAAACAAATTAGCCATCCCAAAGGTATTCAGCACAGTTGCCTTCACTTTTACAGGAAGGCTCCCCTCAGCTCATATTCTATTTGCTACTTTTCCCCAATGTACCTCTCAGGGCCCAGGGAACTTATATTCAGTTGGTCCTAATACAACGCCACCCACTAGGCCTGAGGGGTTTTGGGAGATGACCACAGCGTTACCGTGTCTTCCTTGAAATCCTCAGTTTAAGGAAGCATTTTGTTCACTGGGTCGTGTGTGGACCTGGTCTTTTGGCCTCAGTGTACTTAGAGGGCTGCTTCCTAGAACTGGAAGCACCTTAAGATGCTCTCCTCCAGTACAGGAAACACAATCAGTGTGGCGGATGGATGTGCTCGAGGATTCAAGGGGCAGACTTTGGCTAGCTGAGGGTTTGAGAGTTCCACTTAGTCCTTGCACAGAAAGCAAGAGAGCATGCAGCACCCCCAAAAAAAGAGGTGTGCAAGAGAGTGTAAAAAAATGAAGACAAATAATGAAATGAAGGCAGCACTCACTCCATCGTTGTGCGTACCTGTGTGCCTTTATTGCAGTTGCATCATGCAGACGACAGCTTCCTGGTCCTTACTACGGACGGTATTAACTTCATAGTGAACAGCCAGGAGATCTGTGACTTCATTAACCAGTGCCATGATCCTGCTGAAGCTGCCCATGTTGTTACTGAGCAGGTAATGCCAGGGCTTCTGTTGGCACCAAATGCTCGTTGTTGCTTTTTTGGTTGGTTTGGTTTTTAAAAAAACAAGTATGCACTATGAATTGGAACTATGCTGGTTGAGACACTCACTAGTCCCGCCAGCTAGGCTTTGCCTTACCCTGCATCTTGCCACATCCTTGCTAGGTATCGTTTCAATTAACTTGCTTTAGCTCATGATCCACTGAACTGCGTGGGACCATCACTGCAGTTTATTCATAGAATCATAGAATGGTTAGAGTTGGAAGGGACCTTAAAGATCATCGAGTTCCAACCCCCTGCCATGGGCAGGGACACCTCCCACCAGACCAGGTTGCTCAAAGTCCCATCCAGCCTGGCCTTAAACACTTCCAGGGATGGGGCAGCCACAACTTCCCTGGGCAACCTGTTCCAGTGCTTCACCACCCTCACAGTAAAGAATTTCCTCCCAATATCTAACCTAAATCTCCCCTCTTCCAATTTAAAACCATTACCCCTTGTCCTGTCACTACATCTCCTGACAAAGAGTCCCTCTCCAGCTCTCATTTCCTGTGCTGAAATGTCATCAACATAGGACAGAAACCCCCCCAGTTTCTAAGCAGGGTTTTGGATGGCGCCATATCCTATGGAAAGCTTTAGGACATACCAGAATGCAGCATCAGGGCTGGGAAGGGGCGAGGAAGTCTTGGGTCTCAGGTTGTGCTGTCCCATGTGGAGCCAGACGCTTGTTTCCTTTTCCAAGCAAGATGATAATGCTGGCAATTTGTTTCTTTCCTTAGGCAATGCAATTCGGCAGTGAAGACAACATCACGGTTGTCATAGTGCCATTTGGAGCATGGGGGAAGTACAAAAACAGTGAGATCAACTTCTCCTTCAGCCGGGGTTTTGCTTCCAGCGGGAGGTGGGCGTGAAGACCTGCCACAGCTATCTTTTCCTGCCATAATCTGGACACAGCGTGCTACAGGAGAACACATCCATCTGTTCATAGGTTGACTCAGTATCTTGTCCATCTCTTCTGTTCCCAGTGTTAGAGAAGATGCCACTGTTCCCTCGGTGCGTAATGCCCCGTTGTTGCTTATAGCTATTGCATTTTGCTGCGTTTATTTATTATTCCGGTTGGCGTTGAGGCAGCTATTTGGTTGGGTTTGTAGTCCCAGCAGCTCTGCACATCACTTAGTTCCCATAGATGAGGCTCTGGGCTTTCACTGAAGGCTGGAGATGTTGCACAGTTGTTTCGTACCGACTTGTATTACCCAGGACCCTTAGTTACCTGGCAGCCGTGTAAGTCTGAGTCTCAGAGCCACATGCTGGCTTCTTTGTATGTTAATACACGGGGGAACAAAGGCACAGTGTTCTTAGGTAGACCAAAAGCAGGTTTGTTGTCTTCCTCTGCTGTGCAGCCAGCCAAAACTCCCCTGTGCTTCAGAAGAAGCAGATGAAAATTAAGGGAGAAGTTTCAGAAGTGTTTAGGTTCTGATGCCAGTGGCATTTAGCGTAGCTGAACAACTTCCTGAGGCAGTGCTGCTTTGCAGGGCTTTATGCTCTCACCGCCATCATCTGTCATCCTCTAGCTCCAAGGAGACGGAGCAGGCTGGAGCCATGTGCCGTTGGACAGATGGGAATGTTTCTCCATTGGGTCCAAAGCCTGTACAGTCTCTGTGGACCACGCAGCAGCCCCTTGCACTTATCTTTGGTGTGCCAGTGCTTGATAGGAGCACAGAGGAGGGAAAAAGCTGCGTATTTTTGATATCCAGAGATTCTCATCAACTTGAATTTCTTTCTTTTTTTTTTTTTTTTTAAAAGAAACCCAGCTAATTTCAGAGAGTTTACTAATGAAAATTCTTTGGATGTGTAAGACAGGAGAGTTTGTTTCTTCATAAATATATGAGGATATTCCTGCCCTCCGCTGAAGGTTTCTTTCAGTTAGTCGTGATCTCCTGTGTCTATTCATGTTACACAGGGAGCTGTAAAAATGCCCAAGGTAAGCAAGCTAGAGAAAGGAGAGAGCATTATAATAGCACAAGGGAATTTTTAGAAGTTTTGGGTATTGTTTCTAGTAGATGTCAGATATTCAGACACCAGAAGGTAGCTGTGTCTAGTGAGGCGTGGGGGGGACGACACAGAGCTCTGAGCCAGCTCGTGTCGCTGCTGTGACACAAACTGCAGGTGACATGTTGGCAGCAGGTGAAGATCTGTCCCAGCGTGCCTCCTTCAGACCTCCTTCTTCCGCTCTGCATCCATCAGGTGTGCAGCTCCTGTGGCCTCCGAGTCACCCTGTTTCAATGAAATACGGGCAGAGAAGAATTGGGCTCTTCTCAGGCTTGCCACAATATTTTTCATTCTATGGATGTTTCCAACAGCACAACTATAAAACCAAAACAAAACAAGTGAAAGAGAAGTTTCTGATACTAAACCACCTTGCAATAAGCAAAAGTCTTTCTGAGATACCTGGCCTGATTCTCATTTTCCAGTGTGAAACATGCACCTTCATTACTTTTAGCCCTTTCCTTTTAGCCCAAGGTTACACCTGAGGCAGTCATTCCACGTGATTTTTATTTGCCTCCGGTCGAAGGCGTAGCAGCACCCAGCAGAGCACAGTGTTGTACTGACAGCATTAGGTGTTGAGAGCGTACGCTGGCTTTGTCCCATCGCTTGGTGTATGTCATGTGTATATTGAGTTTGTAAGTACAAAGATCTTGTGAGTCGGTATGTGTAAATCTCTAGTATTGGCTGCTGTTCCCAGGGCCTCCATAACGAGCACATCACTGGCTTACAATGATAATCCCTTTTCTCTCCCCAGATTTTCCCCAGGGCTGGGTTTCAGTTTTCACCCAAGGTCAGAGGGTTTGCTGGTCATGGTCCTGGGCGCAGAGGGGCACTTTGAGTTGTTACCAGGCGAGAGCTGGTTCTTAGGCTGTGGAAAGTTTGAAGATTCCCACAAATGCAAAAAATGGCAAAAGGCAGCCTCTCCCGAGCCCTGGAGAGGTTTGCACCTGACAGAGGTTGAGAGAGCTGCACCGGGAATGTGCTCATGACCAGTTTGCGCTGCAGCGTGAACAACCGACGGCCTTTCTCCTGCCAAAGAGGAGCCCTGCTAAAAGAGCGGGTCTGGGAGCTGGTAGCAAATGGTTAACCCCAGCAGGCAGCAGCCTTACAGCCAAGGGTTAGAGTGGAGCTCTGGAGAGGGAGTCGCTGTGGCTTTGATATCAAGTGTCAGACAGGCTTGAGAGGTGCTGCAGGGATTTGGAGGAGCGCCATCCACACCGCCCTGTTCCAAATGCTGCTCATTTCTGTCGGGCCGGCTAGCCATCTATCCTGACATACCAGATATGAAGGGCACTGGGGGTGTTCATGACGAGTACACGTGGATTTTTTTTTTTTTTTTGAGCAGTGCTGGATACTTGCCAAGCTGAAGACACGGTCTTAAATGCAGGCTGCTAATGAAAAGCACTGCAAAGGAAGAGCAGGTGCTCTGAGGAGTGACCCGGCAGTTAGAGCAGCTTCTAAACGCTGCCCTAGGTGTAACATGAAATGACAGTTTTAATTCTCATTGGAGATTTTGGGGCATTTTTTGGATTATCCTTATCTGGTTATCTGATTGCATAGAGAACAGAAGTGGTTGGGGGCCTTTATGTCCTCTAACAGAGCGGTTATTCTCTCAGAGGAAGGATCCATCCGTAACTTCTTTTATGACAAAGCTTTGCAAAACAGAAGATGATTAGATAAAGATGTATTAGCGGTTGCTATTACTGCCTTTATACAGTCACAGAAAAAGTGGGTGTCATCCAGCCTAGCCCCCTGCTCAAAGCAGGGCTAACTTGCATACTGCGGTGAAGGGATGTCTCCTGACAGGGAGATGCAGGGCCTGGCAATGGATGGGAGAAGGAAGTTAGCACGCAGTGAGGTTTACCTGTGGAACCACTGAATTGTACTTGACTGACTTACCAGTATTTAACAGGCACTTTGTATAGCTACCTATAAATTTCACAAATAAAGTAGCACATACATAAAACTAAGATACGAGCCATTTTGCTTTAAGCAAAAGTGAATCAATAACTGACAGGAGATTACAGAGATGCATTTCTTACGCACAGATTATCCCCTGCCTGTTCACTCTAGTTTTCTGCATCTCATTCTGAAGTACATGAGCTACTGATGGAGATGAAATGCTTTGCCAAGTGGCCCAGTAGCCTGCTGGTTCCTCCTTCCATTAAGGACAGAGGTACCTTCACACTGGTTTGTGTGGATTCCTTACTTCATGCTGTGTGTGGCAAGATTCTGAGTGCCAGCTTGAAAAGCACAGCATTTTGTAGAAATGCTCCATTACCAGCACCGTTGGTCTCTGCCTCCTGAACCACAATGCTGCTTTTTTCCTACCAAGATTTAGCGGCAACCGCACCAGACCTTGTTCTACTCCAAGAAGTTGGGAGAAACCTGCAATTTCCTGGCTGATGGATTTTTCATCATTTGACGCTTCTTGCTGAAAAGTATTAGAACAAGTCCCTGCCCTTGCCTTTCAGGTTTGGGGATGTTTTGACACCGATACCGTGTTGGCAGAGTGAGCTTTGCCAACACGTTTATGTGTTGGTGGGACATAGGTGGTGTACGGCACTGAATTTGGAGTGCCTGGACTATGAAGTTGGTGGAGTAAAGCCATGCTGGGGAAAATGGAAGAGGTTTGTTATAGCGGTACCGGGGGATCAAATTAGCAGTGCTTTGGTAACGTCTGGCCAGCAAACCCAGCATAGGGTTCTCCACCAGAGCTAGGTACTGCCCTGCTGTGATAAAGGTGTACTTTTAGGTTTTTTTCCTATTTAGTCAATAATCCTCCTGCTGCCTATAGCAGCTTCGCAAGCAACCAGCTTTACATCCCAGGGACCAGCAAAATTCTCTTGCCTAGCAGAGAGCTCCTTTCAACTTGAAGACAAAGAGCAAATTGTCCACACAGCAACAGCTGCCTGTCAGAGAGGTTTATTTTTGAAGGATCACTGGATGTATCTTACACTTTGAAAGAAACGAAACGGACTCTCGGTTTGCTCCCTAGCTCCCGTCTTTTCCGTGCATCTATTGTTTCAACAAAAAGAATAATATTTTTGGTTTATTACAGACTGAACTGAACATTAAGAGTGGCTACTGAGCAAACCATAGCAAGAGTTCACTTTTTCCCTACCTTTTAGGGATGGAGCCTGAACTCCACTGGATGTGGTAAGAGTATTTCCTTGCCTGAACACTCCCCCTGGAGCAGTGATATCTCTCACTGTGCAGGCACTGCAGGAGCGGGGGCTGTGGGTGCAGAAAGGCGAAAAACAGTGTCCAGCTAGGTACTTGCTTTTACTGTGAGGGTATGGAAGGGACAGGGGGTCCTTGTGTTGCCGGAGGCTTTACTGGTAGAGCTGTTGAGACTGCAACTGGAGTTCCAGCTCGGTCTCTCTGCCACCGAGAAAGGCAGAGGGTTTCCTGCTTTGTAGAGAGAACTCGGTAAAATGCCGTTTGCAGCCTTGATTTAGGAGAGCTGGTGTCTCTGGAAAGTGAACATAGTGCAAGAGATTGAAATGGCAATGAGATCCAACAATTAACTTAATACGGGGTCCCTCAGCGCAACCTCCTTTTGGTTGAAAAGCTCAGGGTTGGAGAATAATCACGGAGCACAGTTTGTGGTTGAGAAACAGGGGCATGGAGAGAAATCAGCAATATTACTACTTTTTACATACTTGGGGGAAATGAAAATTGTGAGGAGCTTAGACTCACCGCAGGATTTGCGCTGGCTTCCAGAGGGTCAGGGTATCAGGTCACTTTTTCCGTCTCAGCAGGCAGATGTGCTGTGGTGGGATTTCTAGCTAAGGGAGAAGCACAAAACAACAGTCCCAGTGAAACAGGTTTAATTTCTCTTAAATTCAGTTGGGCACTGCTAGGTCCGCTGGTCACTCACCCAACAAGCCGAATGGATGGTAGAGCAACACTTTGGGTACTCCTTGGTTCCGAAGCTGCTGTTCTCAATGCAGAGATACCCGGCGGGGTGTCTTCTTCACCCAGGATATCGAGTGCTTGGGCAGCAGCGTGTGTCATAAATTTCTACAGACTTAAGTGCAATTGCGTACATGCGTTACAAAGTTTGCCTTAGGGACTGTGTATAATTCTGTGGTTTGATGTTTGTGTTTGGTGTAATCAGTGTCCGTAATTCATCTACTACTTAATTTTATAGAGATGTCCATTTTGCCTTTTTTTTTTTTTTTTTTCTTTAAACATTTGTTCGTCTTCATCAACTCAAAGCTACAGTGGAGCAGCTACGTCTGTACTGGAATGCTTTAAAGATCTTTTAATAAAAGAATTGGCTTCTAAAGTTGCGTCACTGCAAATGGATTTTTCTTCTTCCACTGCGCTGCAAACTACCAGAAAAGTTTCTGCTTCTCAAGCAGTGTGGTGACTGTCCTGTAAGTCCCGGGCCTCAGCCCCGGCCATAAAAAGCTTCTGATAACCAAGGCTTTGCCCACAAAAACCTTCACCCAGCGATAACCAGGGCAAAGTACCTCCTGCCTCGGTGCTCTGTCAGCGTCCATGGGCTTTGCTGCACCAGGGCGACGTGTTCTAACTTGCTATTATTTTTGTCTTTCGCAGTTTGATATATGACACCACCAAGAAATGAGAAAGCCCTCTCTAAAAGAAGTCTGTCTAAAAAAAAAATAATTCTTTTGTGAAGCGGGAAAGCAGCCCGGGACAGTTGTCGTGGTGAGCCATGTCATCCTGTGACACAGCGGGAAGAAACAAAGGGGGCTTCCTCAATGAAAGAACACATTTGGCTTCTGCAGGGATTCGAGACACTTCAGTTACCCTAAAATAAAGGGTTAGGAGAAAATAACAGCTGAGGGTTTTAACTCCTCCGCAGAAATAACATTAATTATCACTGCTTTTACAGCTCAACGCAAACCTACTTTCTCTCCTTTGAAAGGAGCAGCCTTGTCCTACAGCAGAGCCCCAGCTTTTCCCCTTAGGACTAAAGCGAGTCCTTTTTTTGTCACCCTTTGCTGCTAATCCATGTCTCGGCTCAGCTGGGAGCCAATCAGCTCTTGTAGATACGCCTATATCCCATGGTGGGGAGCGTATCGTAATCACTGCTCAGGTGGCTCAATTGTAAGAGCTTGGGTAGGGTGTTGAGAAATCGCTGGGGACAGCTTTGTCCCTTCACGGTCGTTGGGAAATGGCTCCCAGGTGACTCTGCAATTGGAGCATTTGTCCTGTGACCTGCTGGTTCCTGCACGTCTGCGGGAGGGGAGGGGAAGGTGGCCGAGTCCCACCAGCACCATGGTGGTTCCCTGCCCCGACATCATCAGGATGGTCTTGGGAGAGCAGCCACGCTTTGGGAAAGGCAGTCCTTGCTCGCCGAGGCTGCTCCCTGGGAAGGGCTGGAAGCCTTTCCTGGAGCTGAGGGCAGCTTGTGCCAACACCACACACCCCCCCCAGCCTAATCCTGCGCCGTGCGGGGGTCGTGGCCGATGACACAGTTTTCATCACTCCTGTTGCCTAAGAACCTTGCTTTGCGTGCGCACACACGCACAAACCATACATGGCTATCTACACTTGTAACACACTCTCACCCTGAAGGTGGTCTTTGCTCTTGCTGAGCGCTGTAACCCCCCCTGCAGCTCTGCCCAGCGGAGCAGAGCAGGCGGCACAGGCTGCAGGGGAGGGAGCAGTTCCTCCTCCCAGGGAAGGTGCTGGTGGAACAACCAAAGCCCCAGCACCTGGAAAACTGGCTGGATTTGAGCTACCACCGGCTCTCGGCAGCCTTGTTTTACCATCTATTTATCTAATGTGGTCATGGCATTTTGTGGTCCTTCCCCTACCAGCAAAAAATGATGTCCACACTTAGAAAAAACATGTCCCATTTCCTGCTGGCCTGCCCGCCCCACAGCACGGGGCAGCGTGCCAGGGGCTGCTGGAGGAGGCACGATTTGGCTTACGCTCACCAGCGGCCACCGTCAAGTTTTGGTCCCATTTCTTACAAATTCCCCTTCTTTGGGGCCAGCCACACGCCCGATGCAACGGGCACGACGTGGCTGCCCATGGCATCAGTCCCGTTTCTGTCCTCACCCACCTCACCAGTGAATCCTCACCGTGTCCTGACACGGAGACAGGCGAGTTCTGCCGAGTCTTTAAAAACGCATGTGCATTTTTTTTTTTTTACAACGGTGTACAGCACAAACCACCTTACGCTGAGGAAACAGGCTCCAAACCTCACCCTCCCAAACTGGAGAAGAGAAGGCTGAGGGGAGACCTCATCTATGTTTACAAGTACCTAAAGGGTGGGTTGAAGGAGGATGGAGCCGGACTCTTTTCAGTGGTTCCCAGTGACAGGACGAGGGGCAACGGGCACAAGCTGGAACATGGGAAGTTCCATTCAAATATGAGGAGAAACTTCTTCCCTTTGAGGGTGCCAGAGCCCTGGAACAGGCTGCCCAGGGAGGTCGTGGAATCCCCTTCCCTGGAGATCTTCAAGCCCCGCCTGGATGCAGTCCTGAGTGATGTGCTCTGGGCAACCCTGCTTTAGCAGGGGAGTTGGACTGGATGATCTCTAGAGGTCCCTTCCAACTCTGACAATTCCCTGATTCCGTGAACTGCCAAAGTCCTCACGACTGTGATGAGAGACAATTTGGTCACAGCACATTGGCCACAAATTTGGTAACAACGGACTGGGCTATGGTGTAGAATGAAATGCCACATTAATTAGTTCCTAATAGCTCCTTCCTGCCCCCCACCCCAAAACCATACAGCTACAGGGACAGACAACAGGGACACCCAAGGGATGTGCTGGAAGCCTGGCCGTTTGTTTTTGCTGCTAAATCAAATACCTGGCCTCGGGAGGTGCTTCTGCCTGGCAGGATCTGTGGTGGAGCTAGAGTTAAAGGCTGGTGCACTTGCAGCGAGCTGCCCTGTCGCTCACCCTCTGCCTTGTCTGGCTCCAAAACTGGCTGCTGGCTCGCCTGATACCTGCTGGGGATTTTACGGCTCCAACGCTGACATCTGAGCTGCTGTGAGTTTCACCGGACACCATTTTTCATTCTCCCTGACCTGGGTTTAGTTGAGGGACCTCACAAAAGGCTACGGTTTTTCCTAATTAATCCTCCTTTTGTTTGCCTCCCCCAACAGAAACAATCTCTCCCAACACCTGATTTGCAACAGGGACTCTTAAATTGCGCTGTCTTAATGTCAACACAGAAGCCCGTGCTCCATGGGGCAGGGGTGGCACTGATTTTCCCAATCAAAAGGTCTGCCAGGACCGTGGCCCCCGCTGCTTCCCCACGCTTCTCCTGGTGCCTCCACCCTCCAAACCCTGTCCGAGGGACACCGGAGGCAGCGGCACAGCTCTGCCTGCGGGGTCTGGACACAGCACTCACAGAACCACAGAATCTTCATGGTGAAAGGGACCTTTGAGATCATTGAGTCCAACCACACACACACACACACAAAATAATTACCAAACACAAAACAAAACCCCCGACCCAACAATCTCGGGCACTAGAGCATGCCCTGAAGTGCCACATCCACACGCTTCTTAAATCCCTCCAGGGATGGTGACTCCACCACCTCCCTGGGCAGGCTGTTCCAGGGCCTGACCACCCTCTCAGGAAAGTCATTCTTCCTGATATCTAATGTAAACCTCCCCTGCCCCAACTTCAGACCATTTCCTCTGCTCCTGTCATTATTCCCTTGGGAGAAGAGGCCAACACCCACCTCTCTACACCCTCCTTTCAGGGAGTTGTAGAGGGCAAGGAGGTCTCCCCTCAGCCTCCTCTTCTCCAAACTAAACATGCCCAGTTCCCTCAGCCTCTCCTCGTACGACTTGTTCTCTAACTTGTTCACTCAGCCTCTGGCTCCACAATCCGCTCGGAAAACTCAAAGGGCAATTTTATTTCTCTTTGTTTCACCAAGGCAAGCTTCTCGGAGACCCGTGGAAGGGAGTTCTTGGGACAGACCACAGGCTGGCAGAGGCAGAGAGGGGAATGTGCACATGAGAGCCACGAGACCACCCACCCCCTGATGCTGGCTCACCTTCCCAGAGCTGAGCGGGTCCCTCCAGCAGACTTCACCAGCCGTGGAGACGAGGCGCTGCCGGGCACTCTGGAAGCAGGATGTGACGCTCACTGTGAGACCTTTGCGTCCTTCCAGACGCTGGACACCAAGTCAAGCACAAGTTCACTGACTTAATACGGCACAGAGGAAAGAAAGAAAGAAAGAAAGAAAGAAAGAAAAAAAAAAAAAAAAAGGTGGCTAACTTTTTTTTTTTTTTTTGCCTGTGGGAAAATGAGGTTGAAATACTGAAACACTGCACGCTGAGCGATCCAGCTGCACAGGGCTGCCCGGAGCTACTGCTGGGAGGACATCTCTGCCCGCAAAGAGTGGGCAGCGGTGCCAGGCCCTACACCCCCCAGCCAGCACGGTTACCGGCTCAAAGCGCTCTGACGAACTTCATTTGTGACCCGCTCCGTGACAGCAGGGGAACGCGCTGGGCTGCAGCTCTCAAGTGCCTGCAGGTAAGCTGAGAAGTACAGTAACCCCCCTGCAATTCCCCAAGCAATTCCCCTGAAACTCTTGAAACCTTTTTTTTTTTTTTTCCCCAGAGCATGAAAAGATTTAAAATATGGAAATCCTTGTACGAGAACTACTTGAACCTGTGAGAAGTGGACATTACCAATGCTATATAACGGCTTAGGAAAGCCATGAAAATTGATTCTATAACTGCTGCTTGGGAGCACACTTAAATGTAACTACAAACCCCAAAGACTTTACGGAAGGAGTGAAATGCAGTAAGCACAGCTAAATTCACGAGTAGGAGTTCCTTTTCTTTTACAACCAAAGAAATCACTGTCCAACTCCAAGAACGCAATGCCATTTCTGGGGCTCATCAGCCAAGGAATGTAGAATCACAGAATCATTTAGGTTTGAAAAGATCTTTAAGATCATGGAGTCCAACCATCAACCTAACGCTGCCGAGTCCATCACTAAACCATGTCCCTAAGCTCTATGTCTGCCCGTCTTTTAAATACCTCCAGGTGTCGTGACTCAACCACTTCCCTGGGCAGCCTGTTCCAATGCTTGACAACCCTTTCAGTGAAGAAATTTTTCCTAATATCCAATCTGAACCTCCCCTGGCGCAACTTGAGGCCATTTCCTCTTGTTCTATCACTTGTTACTTGGGAGAAGAGATCGACTCCCACCTCTCTACACCCTCCTTTCAGGGAGTTGTAGAGAGCGAGAAGGTCTCCCCTCAGCCTCCTCTTCTCCAGGCTGAACAGCCCCAGCTCCCTCAGCCTCTCCTCATAAGACTTGTGCTCCAGACCCCTCACCAGCTCCGTTGCCCTTCTCTGGACCCGCTCCAGCCCCTCAATGTCTTTTTTGTGGGAAGGGCCCAAAACTGGACACAGCCCTCGAGGTGGGGCCTCACCAGTGCCCAGGACAGGGGGACCATCACCTCCCGAGCCCTACTCCCCACGCTGTTCCTGACACAGGCCAGGATGCTGGTGGCCTTCTTGGCCACCTGGGCACACTGCTGGCTCATGTTCAGCCCACAGTCCACCAACACCCCCAGGTCCTTTTCTGCCAGGCAGCTCCAGCCACTCTGCCCCAAGCCTGTAGCGCCGCAGGGGGTTGGTGTGACCCAAGGGCAGGACCCAGCACTTGGCCTTGTTGAACCTCATCCCATTGGCCTCGGCCCATCCATCCAGCCTGTCCAGATCCCTCTGCAAAGCCTTCCTACCCTCCAGCAGGTCGACACTCCCACCCAATGTGGTGTCGTCTGTGAACTCACTGAGGGTGAAACATGGTAGGGCCAACTGAATCAAAGCCTGATTTTTAGTTGGAGAAGACCTGCTAGCTGCCCGTGCTGGCATGTAATTAACTGCCAACATGAAAACCCACATTCTTTAGCATGACCAGCTTAGAAAAGGGTATAAAAACGCATCGAAGAATTAGTAAAATATTTCAACATTTGGGAACGTTAGGCTGTTTCTCACCGGGTAAGTTCTGCTCTAGTAGTCATTCTCTCCCCCGGGAAGATTTAAATTGGATTTTTCCTCCTCTTCCACTGTCCTTATCCGGCATGACTCCAAGCATTCTTTTCTCTCTGCCTTCTCTATATCGGTACAGCCTGTTCTTCTACACACCGTCAAATTCTGCTGGCTTCATGTTCTACAATGACACTTAGGAAGCAAAAAGGAATAAACAAAGACACGTGATTTCACACCGCGGCGTCGCGGCTGCCCGGCCTCACATCCAGGAAGCAAAACTCTAACAAGTAATAGGGATTTACTCCTCCTGATGATACAGAAACACGTTGCTCATTAGTTACCACTCCCACGTTAAAAACGTTTATTCAGCTCCAAACGTTGTGCCTTTCCAACAAATGCAAAACAGCTTTTTGGTGGTAAATAGCAGGTATTTATTTGAAATGAAAAAAAAAAAAAAAAACTTCAGTACCTGAACTATTGCATTTAATCATGTATTGTTGTAATTGTGTTACTCTACCTTTTTGCATTGGAGACAAATATACAATGAACATTCAGATATCACAGATTGCACACTAGATAGTAAATCGTCAGGCCTTTTACATAACCACCAAAAAAACAGATATTGGGTTCTGCAATATAGTACAAAATTCCACACTCCAGTCTTAGCCAGTTATCTTCAATTTACTCCTGATGCTGTACAAATAAATGGCCATTTAACTAGGGCTTACAAGTTAATAACAGGACAAAAAAAAATATACATTGCACTGACACAAAAAGTCAGCTGTGTTAATAGTCATGCAACAAGTAACCAAACTTGCTGAAATTAAAAATACTTTCTAAAAACAGTTTTAACTGCATAAATATTTTATACACAGTTCATTTACTGAAACAAAAGGAGTCTTTAAATGATACAAAGCAAATATAAGTTTCTACCAATTTTATACATAAGAAAGTGCAAAATAACTTATCTAAAGAGTTTTGCTATTGAACTGATGAATGTCGGCTGGAGGCAGCCAACCCCTTCTCATAAGCATGACGTTACAGTTGCACACTACATACGAATGTTAGGAGTACATGGATAAGTATACTACAAAGAACAAGGCAGGAGAAGACATGTGAGGTACTTGCAGAGAATACAGTCTACTAACGTTAGTGTACATGAGTATAGTTTTGCTCAACAGATTTTTTTTTACGTGGAAAACAAAGCGAGGATTTGCATTAGAAGCTTGAAAGAAATGGAAAAAAAAAAACAACCCAAAACCCCACTCCCAAGTGAACAAAGCAGTTGCCCACAGCACCAGCTGCCAGAGGAAACATCAGCAAGTGTGGTTCTTCCCCCTCCACCTCCTACCAGCAAGCCCGCGGGGTCTGGAATGGCGCAACCGAAGAACGAAGCCCGAGGGCTGTGGCGATTTTCATTTGCAAAACCTAAATCGGGACCATCCTCTCCACTACAGAACTGTAAAGAATAATTTACCTTGCTTTCTTCCAGTACGCTTGCCAAACATGGAAAGCGCAGACCGCCACCCGTAAAACCTGCCCACGCAGCTGAAGGTGGTCGACTACTACCTCTTCACGGACGGCCCCGCTCCCTTCCCGACCCCGCGTTAGCCCTACACGCCGGCTCTTTGCTTTAGTGTTTCCATTAGATCAGCGTTACCGTCACAAACCTTGCCTTTGTTAGGGTTTGACTACGTGGCCACACAAGTTCCAGTCCGTAGGGAAAGAAGACTTCTTTAAATCTGGGTTTGATTTGAAATCCGGAGGCAAGGGGAAGAAAACTGTGGACTCGAAAGGCATTTGAGAGTTGTTAAAACAGCCTTTTCTTCAAACCGAAAACGTTAAGGCCACTAGCCTGTCTTCTGAACTATGCTGGTTTCGCATCATTTTGGGACGGGTGAAGGCAACGTTAGAGAGAACACAGAAATTCCAGTGCTCCGCACATGCTTACTGAGGACCTCCTCTCGTTTTTAGGGACAAACCTGTCCTGGTAGCCATGCAGCGTGGCTACTCAGTCACCACTCTTTGGATCCAACGGGATCTATTTGGGTCAGATAATCTCAACAAACCTGCATTTACTCAACAGTGTAAAAGGGCTCTAGAGAAGCCTTTCTGTTCATCTGGGGACTTAGTATACATACCAAAAACAGGAAAATATCTCATTTTACAGACCAGCACATACATAATAAACAAACATGTATCAAAATACATATTTAACCTTCAGTGCATAAACATGTGATACCAGGGTAAATATAGTAAGTGGTCAGGATGAACAAATTATTCACTGCTAGAAGCTCAAATCAAGAGAAGACAGGTGTGCCCCCGCAGTGCCAAGGACCTCCTGGAAGGAGCTCACACCCCACCAACAGAGGGGTCTGGCAATTCCGGTGTAATTCCGACGACAGTGCTGGTTTTAACCACGTGCTGTCCCAGGGCCAGAGTCTGTCCGAATCATTCCAAGTGAAGGATAACATCACCTCGAGCGAAGACACTCACTGAAGTACTAGCAGAGCAAAAAAGCAGGGCCACCTGTCTTCTGCTGGTTTGGGTCATATCCTTACCGCTATTTAAAAGAACCCATTGTGAATATACCTAATCTAGATCGCTTTGTCACCCATTTACAAAATATATACACATATGTTAAAAAACAAAACCAAACCAAACACCAGCCTGCTCCCCCTTGCTCCCCCCACCCCCCAAAACCCACTGCAAAACCTCATTCAGAAATTAAGTCCACGGGCCTATCCAACGCACGTGTTCCAATCCCAGTGGATATCAGTGTCTCTACTTCATCCCACATGTAGTGCAAAATAAATGATAGAGTAGTAAAAAAATACTGCAATTAAATTCATATCGGAACTTAAAAAAAACCACAATGGAAATCTACTCGTCCTCAAGTTGATGCCGTGTGCCGAAACATGAAGATAGCTCTTGGAAGCGTTTCTGACCTGACTGGTATCACCCTGTTCAGAGCAATGCCTATTGTTCCAGAAGTTGTTTTTGTTTTTGTTTTTTGCAAACAAGCTACAGGACAACAGTAGTTCATTTTTATGCACAAGGAATTCATTCTGTATCTATATGCAAGCCAATTGCTATTGACTAAAGAAGTTAAAAGCTGGTTCTTGCACTGCATGAATCAGCTGCTAATGAACGTCAAGTAATTAACAAAACTGCAGCTCTGACACATGTATAAAAGAGGCCTTATTAAATATGAACAACACTGAGGTGGTAAATAGTTTGGTATAAAATGCAACACAAGTGTACAATTTAGTTCCTGGTTATCTTACAGCTAGAATAAAATACTCCAAGTCCTATTCTCAAAAATGTTTTCTTTTGAAAAAATCTATGTAATTCTATGAATAGCCTTACTTAAATTAAGATACTGTGGGCAACCGAAAGAACAAACATGCACAGACTGGATTTTTAACAGAAAAACGCATAATGCCTTCGAGTTTTCTGGTTTTTCTTTTTTTTTCTTTTTTTTTTTTTTTTAACATTCGTATTTAAATTGATAGATGAGATAAAGATGCCACACAAAGTATAGAAGTATAGTGGTTAATCTGAAGTCCCATGTAACAGGCAGTTAAGTTCATATTTAGATAAAAAGGCCATTATACCTATTTACAATATACACAGTTGCTTGCGAAGAAGGCAGATTTACAACTATCTTCTAAAAAGCCTTCCCCTCCCCCTCCCCCCGATAAGGATGACTAGCTCTACAAAACAAGACAAGAACGGGTATTTAGGATAAGTGAGGATTTTCTCGATAGCCATGTCAACATAGGTTTAGGGGTTGACAGTTCTATTGGATTTGTGGATATTAATCATGTCTTCCTGGGCCTTGCTCTTCACTTAATTATGCCGTTAGCCTCATTTACCTTCTGTCAACACAAATCAATTCAATGATCCCTTTTTACTTTTAGTGCTTAAAACTCAGTAAAAACTTAAGTGTAAACAGACAATATTCTAAATCCCTTCCGATCACCACACGGTACTCTCGCTAGTTGTTGGAGCGATGGCGGGGTTGGGATGGTGTCTCTGTTTGCTAGGACCCCATCAATTTCTGGGCCCCTCCTCTGAACCCCGCTCGTGCTGCAGGTTGTAGAAGCAGTTCTGGCAGACCCTGACCGGTGACGAAATCTTCAGACGCTTGATTTCGGACTGAAACCTGCTGCACCTGTAGAGGAAAACAAACAGCTGTCAACACAGGTCCTCTCCTGACCTGGCCATTTTCTATCCAGGTGTGGAAATTATCATGATGACTTCAAATACCAGAGAACTCTCCACACTTATCTTGACAAGGAAACGCAATCCAGTGTGGCAGAAGCGGAACTGAACAGGTACGATCACCACAGAACCAACGTGAAGGCTCTGCGTGAGAGGTAGCTTAAGAACAGCTGTTGTCACCAGTTTAGACTCGAAGTACAGCTACAGATATGAAACTGGAAATGCCGTGCCTGACCCAGTGGACCAGAGAAGAGACTCCACTCCCACCTCAATTCCTGGGTGAGGGCAGCTCACACACATCCTCTGTCTCGTACATTTTCCTGTCTGAGGCTGTGTGCTACTGCCTCCTAAATCAGCACCCTTCCAGTCCTGCATACAGTTTACATTTTGACCAGGTTGCTTGTAGAATGACAAGAACAACTAGTTGCTGCAAAAGAAGTTAGTTTGTTTCGGGTTTTTTTGTGTTTTCTTTTCTTTTCTTTTTTTTTTTTTTTTCTTTGCTAAGTTAGTTTCTCTAGATTTTCCCAGCTGGGCAACAGGGAGATTTTCAAAGCTGCAAGCAGATTTCATTCTCTCCCGATACCTGTCTTGCTAACTGGATTTATTAAGGGGCTGGGCTGTCTTTTCCAATTCCGCCCTGAAAGTTTTGAGAGTTTTGACGGGTTTTATTCATCAGTTCTGTTTTGGTAAGGGAAACCTCAGGCTTTCAGCAGAGTTCCGTGTCATGCAACAGCTTTACCCAGCCTAAAATTCTATATGGACAAGAGCCCAAAGGAGACTCTTGGCTGGCTTACTTCTGGCAGAAGAGCTGCCCGCAGTTCCTGCAATGGTGACGCCTCTCAGTGAGCGAGAACCGGACGGCGCAGCCCGAACAGCTGTCTCCCCCCTCGTCCTTCACCCAGTGATCTGCTGCAGATCGGCCAGGCTGATCGCTTACGGACCAGCTGAACACTCTGCCTCGACCGTCCCCAATAAGAATTCTGCTGTGATCCCTGCAAGAAAAAAAAAAAAAAAAAGCAAAAGCGCTCCTGCAACAGCTCTGGCACAGTAACGCGCAGACATCGATGACCGATTTTACGTGTCAGAATCTGTCTGTCCCGGTTTGAAGTAAAACTGAACCAATTTTCTGTTCTGTAACTTTACACCCTAGCCAGGCCTCCTCTAACTCTCTGAAATTAACGGCATATTGTGGAGAAAACTGCTCGTTCTCAGAATGATCAGCCCAGTGTTTGTGCTCCGTGCCAAGGGATGGTGTGCAGGGAGGCCCTTGCTTATACTTATTGCTGTAACAACCAAGGGCAGCCAATTTCGTTATTTGCCCCCTTAGAGGGTCATAAATGGAAAAAACGTAGAGGGGTCACATCGGTGGGGGGGAGGGGACAGGAGAGGTGACCCAAACCTGACCAACTGGGGTATTCCATCCCATCTGCCCCATGCTCAGTATAAAGGCTGAGGGATCAAAGGGTCAGTCCCTTCCTGCGATGGCCGACGTCCAGAGAGGACTCTGTCTGTTCATCTGCCTTTGATCCCGATCCGTGTGTTCCTGACTCCAGAGCTGGAACCCAGTTCCCATCCGTCACTGAGTCCAGTCTGGGACTTCCCCAGTGCCTGCCGGTGACGTGACTGTCATCCTGGGAGCTTGATACGGTTTTGTATATATTGTATCTATTTCATTATTTTCATCTTCATTTTTATTTTAATATTAATTCTTCATTAAAGTAGTTTAGTTCATTCTAAACTTCTGAATCTCCTTATCTCTTTCTCCTCCTCTCTCCTCTTTTGCGGGGGGTGAAGGGGGGCGGGAAGGGCCATCTGTCGGTCCGGTTTTGGTAAATTCAGCCAAAACCACGACACTGTCATGTGTTAAGCTACTGGCACAGTGACTGACGTGCACATTAGCCGGGTCTTACTGAGAAACGGAGCTATAACAACACTCTACGTAACATAATGCAGCTGAATAAGTCTAATTATTTTAGGGTTTTGCTTTTTTTTTTTAATCTCAGTCCTTGAACAGGGCTGCCCTAGACAGAAAGGCCATAAAACAGCATTATGCAAAGAACAATGGCTGGTTCGTACCGCTTCCCACGGACGACACGGAGTCACTTGCAAGCTACTCACTTAGAGATGCCGAGGGCAGTGATTTCCGCTGGATGTGCGTTGTCTTTGCGATCGAATGCCGTGTGCATAGTTAGTTTGCTTCTGAACACCAACTGACGCTCCCATCTGTATCCTAGAAATGAGCGGGAAGTGGCAGGGGAAAAAGAAAGTTTGCTTGTTCACACTTTTGTTCCCTCCTCCCCCAACATACCTGTACGTGTGACTTTATAGAAAGAAAAAATCTCCCCCCAGAGAGGACTCTCTCTAACTCAAGTTTCGCTTGGGAAAAATGCATTTTTCAACTGCTCCCCAATACGTGTAAGAAAGGAGAGGATACAAAACAATGCACAGAGCTTCCCATTTCTCTGAGTCCAGATGGGAGCTGCAGAGAATGGTGACATCCACAGGGAAGCCCTGTACCAAAGCCTGACAGGATTGGGATAGCTTCATTTTATTTTATTTTTTAAATCTATTTTCTTTTTAAAAACAAGACTCAGATTTCCAACTGTCATTACTTTTCTTCTTAGAAGCTCATATGATGCTGCGTTTTGGGTATGTGACTAACACAGTTTTGACGACATACCAGTGGTTTGGCTGTTTTCAGCAGTATTTGCAGAGTATCAAGGTTTTCTCTTTTTCCCCACTCTGCTCTGCCCCCCAGCCCCTGCCAGGAGTTTGGAGGTGCACAGTAAGCTGGGAGGGGACAGAAGCTGGACAGCTGTCTCCAACTGACCAAAGGGAAATTCCACACTGTATAACATCACACTCAGCAATAAAACCGAGAGGAAGGGTTTTGGGGGAAGGCAGCCATTTGCTCAGAGACTGGCTGGTCATCATTCTGCTTGTGGCGAGCGATTGCCTTTCGCATCGCTTGCTTTGTCTTCCTCTTTCCTTTGCTTATTAGACTATCCTTATCCTGACTTGTGGGTTCCCTTGCTTTTGTTCTTTCTATTCTCTCCGCCATCCTGCCGCAGGTGGTTGTGGTGGTGGCAAGCGGGTGGCGTAGCTGGGTAAACTGACCACAGCTTCTCAGGAAAAGCTTGAACAACATCACACCTTTGCCCACAATTTTTTCTCTTCACTGCCCATTTTGGAATTCAAAGCTCCATAGACAGAGAGAGACTGCCTTACGGGTCAGTGCTGACAGCACATTTAACTGACAGAGGAGGTGTGTCCAGTTTCTTTTACCTGGTTTAAGCTTGCTGTAGTGCCGTGCTTCGGCATAGCTGGGGTGCGGGTGGTTAACCTGAGCATGGGGATGCATTTTTGCTTGTCCCTCAGAATAATTCACAAAGATAAAGCCGTCTTTCTCGTCCAAGCTGAGCTGGTCTGACCAACGCCTGGAGTCATCAGAGCCGCTGTCTGCTGACCATGCTGCCGCTGCTCTGTTTGATGCTGACCGAGGCCTGTGGCTGGTGCTGCTTGGTTGACTCTGGCTCTCCTGCAGTTTCGTGTCCTGGCCTATGCATGGATCATCTGCCTCGGAGTCACTGCTGTCCTCTTCATGGGCTTCCTGCCCTGGATTCACCCAACAGGAGAGAAGACGTTGTTAGCAAGGCTGCTTATAGCCTGACCTTTTTCCTTATTCTGCTGTTCCACGACCTACAACCCAACAGGTACCACACCACAGCATGAGTAGGGGGAAACTGCATGCAGGCATCTCAAAGCCTTTGCAGGGATTCAGCTCCTGCCAGGAATCACACTATTCATGACTGGTCTGTCAGAAAACAGCACTCCTTAGCTGAAGCTATTTCCTGTGACAGTCCATCCAAGGTAGGCTACGATAGACACAATGAGTAAAATTTTTTAAAAAAATACTCATACTAATGAGTATTATGTGATGCAGATCCACATCCAGATCATATCTTCATATTGAAGAGGGCAAGGGGAAGATGAGATGGCTAAAAGAAAACACCCATCTAGCAGGGACCAAAATCTTCTGAGAGGGGAAAATGATATGGTCAGCATTGCTTGTCTAAACAGCATGCTGTTCCATTAGTAGATTTTTTAACTCTGCTGTTATGCTATAATTCCATTTCAAAATAATAATAATAAAAAAAATAATAAAAATCTAAGTTTTGGAAAACGGAAGCATCCGCTGGGTTTCCCGACAGCAGAAACAACCACACACAGAAAAGTTCAATCTTCACAGAAAAAAAAAAAAAAGCTACGACGAGCACGATTTTTTCTTACTCACAGCAGTATGAAACTACAATAAGCAAGGTGGTGAACAAAGCACTCAGATGCTTTATTTACTATGCCCACTGGATGTCTCTTGTCTTTTGGGACAAAATCCCCTTTGTCCACTCTGCACTGTATACAGCGTTACACGTATACCACATGATTTTACCCACGTACAGTGAGGATCAGATAAAAGGCAAATAGAAAACACATGTCAGGAGACATACCTATTTGTGCTTCCTGACAATCCTCTTGCATTTCCAGCATCTCCGCAGGCTCCGGAGCTGGTGTTTCTGGTACTTGCAAAAACTCCATCCGCCAGAACTGGGGGGACAGGGGATAAGCAAAGCGGCAAGTACTCAACCCTTAGCTTTCTTCTGAGCTACTTCCAGAGTTAAGATGGCTTATTAGAACTGAGTGTTTGCACTGGGAGCGTGACAGGCAGGTCACATCTCCATACTAAACCCCATTTTGGGGGGCTAGACACTATAAGAGGACAAGTGTTCATGCCTGGATCACAAGTGAACAAAGCCTTGTGCCGTTATTTATAACATCTTAGCTGTTCAAATAAAAAAAAATCCACTCCACATAGCAATCTGCCCAGCAGACTCTGGTTAAGGCAGACCCAGGACTGCACATGGCAAAGTACCAAAAATTAGGTTAGACTCGCAGTGATCAGAGATGCCACTAAGTTCCACTTTTCTTTCTAGGCAGTAAAATGAATTGTCTCAAGGTGTGTAGGACAAAAACAGTGAACGAAAACTACAATCTCCAGGCATGAAAGCTGACCAAAATAGAGCAGGAAGGAAAATATATGCTGCTGACTACTGCTAGTTACCACATCGCAATGGGTGCGTGGAAAAGGAGAAAGAAAACTGAAAGACTGCATAGGAATGTCAGCTCACTGAGAGAGTTTTCCATAAATTCTTCAATGTCCATCTAACGTGTGGACAGGACTTGTGGACACTGCATCACCCTGTGCAGAAGTGGCACAGCTGGTTCTAGCACCAAAAGCAGTCTGCACCATTTACCTATCCTGGACTCCCTCCTCCCTGCAGGACTAATTGTTCAGGTGGAACACCCAAGTACAGCAGAACTGCTTTTGATACCGACCAGGACACTGTGCTGGATAGACATGACTACTCTAACTACTACTAATACTAAGGAGTAAACTTATTTTTCCAAACAGTGACTCCTGGTACTTACCCGGACAACTCCGTCCGAATGTCCTGTTACTATGACGTTCTGGGTATCCCACTCATTCATCTCTGACACAAAGCAGCACATTATTTGCTGGCTTCGGCCAGTGAAAGTGTTTCTGCTTGCAGTAGGGCTGCCATTAATGCTCCATACATGGATGTAAGTGCCAGCACATGATACAATATCCCCCTGCAAAGACAAATAACACCTCCATATTTCAATATAAGTCTTAAGTTTTCTTCAGCAAAAAATACAAGCCAGGTTCATTCATAACCCAAGTTCAGCAACCAAGGCTGGCGCTTTTCAGGAAGTTCTATTCAAGCTGAGTTGGCCACCTAAATATATATTTAGGATGATACGCATATTTTTTTTTTTTTTAATTGTACATAGAAAACCAGACTTAGTAGAACCTATTTGTTGTATTCACAGTATACAATGAGTAGACCAAGTCCTCCACTTTTCACGGCGTAACAATCCAACAGCCCGTTTTCAGTACTTTCCCTTCTCAGTTTTTCGAAGCCTCTGCTCATGTCGACTCCTCTCTTTTTCACAAACGTGTACCCCCTTAAATGTCATTAGCTTCCTTATTGGGAAAAGAGCAAGAGATGGTCCAAACTAGTACAGAGGGGAAATGGGAGCTGCAGTCTAAAACACGGGCAACACGACAACCACCAGACCGCTGGCAGCTAGCAGTAAACCGTGCCTCTTGCTACCCCCTCCTTGCATAACAGCCCTGTTTTGTCTTG
Source organism: Numenius arquata (assembly GCF_964106895.1). NCBI lineage: Eukaryota > Metazoa > Chordata > Aves > Charadriiformes > Scolopacidae > Numenius > Numenius arquata. Next base: position 25,459,245 of record NC_133585.1, on the reverse strand, counting down.
ATTTAAACCACTACATCTGCTCCAGTTGCAACACCTTCAATCCAGCCCTCACAGACTACCTACATAAAAGTTTCAACTCAGGCAAATTCTGGCAACTCATAACTTACAGGGCCACCAGGGAGACAGGCTTTTAGGATATGCCTGTTTCCGCTACAATTGTCACCGCAGCTTCATTCAAGGTATATTCTGCTTCCTTTAAATGAAGCGTAAAAGAACAAAAGTCAACCAAGGTCACATTCTTAGTTCCTGTGGCAGGTTTGACAGCCCACTTTGAATGCCACACTAGCTATATTGCTGCCAGTGCTGGTAATAAGCCCTTCTGAACTCAAGCCGCTCTGCAAGGAACAAACCCTCGTGTCTCTCATGACAAAAGACTCAAATAATTCCCTAATCCAGCTAATTAGTTTTCAGATGAGTTATACAAGTTTTGCCTAACTAACAGAAGAGCCTAGCTTATTTTTCTTTGGTTTAACAAATTCTGACTCTTGCTACTGTTCCCACTGCACGTTGGAAAACGGTATTTGGTTCTTACCGTTAATTCGTTTATACAGAGAGCTGAAACTGGAGCCTTGTGACCTCGAAGCTGTGTTAGAAAAGAGAGTTTATTCAAATCCCAGATGATGCAGGTGCGGTCCCGTGATCCACTCACAATTATGTGATAAGCTAGCGATGCTGTTAGGCAGGTGACAGTGTCAGTATGACCCAGTAATGCCTGTAAAACAGAGGTCAGGAGGAATAAGCTGCAATCAAGACAGAGCACAAAAATTACAGCATTAAACCCACTCATCTGGAGGGATTCAGATGTTAACATGAATATCCTAACAGAAGTTGCAAGAGACTTACAAGTATTCAGTTGGCAAATATTTTCCTTATTGAAAATGACAGATGTAATATTTTTTTCCATTTAAAAAGCACTCTCACAAAACCAAATTTCAAGGGTCTAATGTTTATGTATGGACTTCTACGGGAAAAAAAAAAAAGAAGAAAAAAATTCCAACCCATTCTGCATCAATAACTTATTTATAGGGTGAGTATGTGTTCCAGGGTGCACCTGAAATTACATTCTGAAAACAGAAAGTCTTTGTAAATATAAAATGTCTCCTATATAAACTTCTGTTGATGTTTGAGAAAAGATAAAAGAGACAAGAAAGAGATGCAGCCAAAAAGGCAAAGTCAACTGGAAGAAGGAGAAAATTACAAGCGTCTACTTGTATTAGACCCTGCTTTTACATTTTAGGTTTGACCTAACCTTTGGGGCAGGAGTCTGGAATAGACTCTGATTATTGTGGCTTACTCAGTTACAAATCATTGGCTGAAGTACAGTAAACGGCCTTCAATATGCTGCCCTGAAATTCAAGATACAGTGTTTTATCTTGCATTGTTCTTAAGTAAAACGCTTTGGAAACACATCTTTGGACAGTTGATGGAGACCGCGCAAGGGAAGTTATTAAATAATTCTCCGAATTTCTTCTCTTGAGTGGAAGCTTTCCTCCAGGAAAAGTCCTGGTATTAAGATGCTAACAGGAACAGTAGCACTTAACAACCTAACTAACTATAACAACGACACATAGCTTCTAGAATATTTTGAGGTAGCTGGGAGGGTTCTTTTTATGTTTTGGGTGGGATTTTTATTTTTTTATTTTTTATTATTTTTTTTATTTTTTTTTTAGTAAACACAAGACTTACTCTGCACTGACTTTAAAGCGTAGGTGCTCGTCTGTTAAGATTAAAAGTTGATGTTTCGAATTAACAAAGCAAGAACAACTTAAGGTGATCCTGAACAAGCACACTCTGCTCCCCAAACATCACTGCCAGGAAGAGCAAATTTTTGCATAGAAGCGTAATTTAAATATATACGTTTTAAAATAAAAAAGTAATTAAAAAAATTAAAAAAGGAAAATAAATCTTTAAGACAGTGTCTGTGCCAGGGAGGGCAGCGGTTTTCATACAACGCTACAATAAAGCAGGTGAATTCACAAAACACACCTGTATAATTTTGTTATCATCGCTACCAAATTCCCCATCTCTCCAAAAAGCTCCTGGTGATCAACCATCCTTAAAAAGATGCAATTTTAAAGACACATTTTGCCCACTTTCAGTGCAGATCACTAGCTCGACTACCCAGTTCTCCAAAGGTCTGCCGGACTCGTGGTTTCAAAGCTTGCTATGTGAGCAATACCCCTTTCATAATTTCTTTGATCTTGTAACATAATTTACGTAAAAGGCATCTTTATTGTATTTTACCTGTTTCAGTGTAAGGGCTTTAGCTTTTTCTTTGGAGATGCCCATTTCCCACACACACACCGCTGTGCTTGTTCCTCCAGTGATAACTAGTTTGGGGTTGGGGCAGATGGCACACAGTATCTGACCCCATTCTGACAAACATTCATAAACAATTCCTGCCTAAAAATAAAGAAAACAAAGAAGAATTACTTGCAGAATTAGTTTTTGGTAGGATAAAAAAACCCCCAAAACCCGAGTGCTTCCCCTGCATGCTGGACCATTAAGTAGCCTTAACAGAAGCAATTCCAGCCTCTGCCATAAGATGCCTCCCGAGAAAACAGGAGAAATGAGCTTTAATGTACAGATTTAATTCATTCATGTTTTGCAGACCTGGTAAAAAATTATTATGAATTGGTCTATGTCATTGTGCCGGTGTTCTGATGAAGACCCCCAGATAGGAAGCAATACAACATAGGCAGTACAAGATTATTTCATTCACATGTGAAACAAATTTCCATTCTTAGATTTTTTTTTTTTTCCCCACTATTGAGTACTAATTGGTTTTGGTACATTCAGCACTGAAACAAATTTCAGATTACAAACCTTGTCCGATTCGTAGGTACCCAGTCTACAGCTGAGGTCTGCATAGCCCCAGGCAAAAGTTTTATTCCACGTAGGTGGGATAAGAACCTTATTCTGTTCTACTGCCAGAATGCCTTTATCAGTACACACGATCTGTCCCACAGGCTCCTTGAGCTCTAAAAAAGAAGATAGGGTTGTTTTATTGCTAGCACAGACAAATACTAGTTGATCACATTAAATACTTGATGCTCTGCAAAAGCAGGATCTCTGTACTGGCTACGGTACACGAATCTTTGTTTCAACTGCAACGATGGCAATTTTTTCTACGTTCCTAACAGAGTAGTGGTGAGAACACCCCGAGGATCACAGATAGCTCTGATCCCACCTGCAACGCTGCACAAGATGTTCTTCAGACAAGACGTCGGAAGCGATTGTACCATTTTCCGCACAAGTTAAAGTAAGTTTTTGATATCAATTCCAACATCTTGGCCAAGCGTTCCCACAGGTTACGTTCCCGACTACAGCTTACGGTGTCCTACCTATTTTTCCCCAAGCTTTGCAAATACAGATTAGTGCTCTCTAATTTCCCGTCTTAGAGCATTGCCCTGCTGTGTCCTGTGTCATAGTACGTCCTTCTCCCTTTACAGCAGGCGGCACAGATTCATTTCATCAACTAGGAAAGAAATCACCGTGTAGCACTCACTCGCCTCACAGACAATTAATTTTTGTTCAGTCCCATGTCAGCTATGAAGTCAAAACCCACCTTTTTTTTCATCTCAGTGCAGCTACAAACACCACCCTTTCCTGCCAACATTTCTCAGTATTTCTCGGCACTGCGATAAAGAATCCTTCTGCTACAAAAATCACAAAAATTGAGGCTATCGCAGCCCCAGAAGCAATGAGTACTGTTTGTTAAATTAAGACTATAAAGAAGTGCTTAGGTCCAATTTTATCTATTTTTAAAAAGTCGTATTAAACCAGCACGGATTTGGTGCTTGCCAAGTACACTTTAAGGTAGCTAAGAACATAATCTTACATTATTATCATATTTTAAATTTGTCTCTCTCACAAAAATGCAGGCATTAAGAGCACTAAAACTAAGCAAAACATGGAAAAAGAACGATTTTGCTGAAATGCTCAATGCTCTGGGCAAAGAAACAGGAATAATTACTGTGGGTTTACAGTCTACCTTTCACCGGGGCAAGAGATGGCCTCAGGTTGTCCAAATGGTGGAAAAAAATCTTGTCACTTGTGGAACCGGGGGGCACAGAGGTTCCCACAGTCTCTCCATTCAGTCGGCTTCTAACACGCTTCGGTGGATGTGGTTTTTTAAAGAGCTGAAATTCATTAAGAAATTAATCATCATTTAAGAAATTAATCATCATCAAAAATGAGAGGTTTACAAGAGCACAAGCATAAAGAGATCATCAGCGCAGCCAATTTACCTTCTCAAAATTCTGCAGGTCAGCAAACGTTACTTAACTCTTCTCAGTATTCACTAATACCTTACAGCAACCGTTCCGATAAGACTTCAACAAATAATAAGAAATCCAACAAGTACATAAAAATAAAGTATCTTTAGAGCTACCTCTAGTTACAAAAAGCAGTTGAAGCAAAGCAAGCAAAAAAAATCTCAAAGCTGATGCATAATAAGGTATTAAGTTCTAACCTAAACTGAAAGCTAACTTTTGGCTTTGAAACAAACTGTGTCCCACAAACAGCAGGTCACGCGCTTGGAGGCGGCTGGGCTACTAAGGAACAGAGTAACAGCACGGGTGGGCATGGAATTGGACCACACACGACAATAACGCACAAGAAACGCATCTCAGCGCCTGATTATCTTCTGCCTAGCTTTGCACTACGAGTGACTGCATTGCCATTTCACCGCTTCAGCAACCATTCCCGGTATCTCAGTGTTAAACAAACCCATCATGGCTTCTAATAGGCCGTGATCATCATTGACACACACTAAGGTTTATCACATGATAAATTCATCATAAAAATCTTGGATGGTAGACGCTATGTATTATAATATGTAAATGACAAATATAAACATGGAGTGATATTTTGTAAGATTTCGATTACTCTTTCGCAGACAGGCTATTACAAGCACTAAAAGGAGAACTGAAATTCCAAGTCTGAAAGGTATTTTCTTTATAGCCCTTCGAGATGTGTTACCTGTTTGGCTATCCAAAAGAGAGGGAACATTTGAAGGAACATTCTCCTTCGAGTGACCGCTCCTCGTTTACTCATTCTGCTCTGCCCCTGCAAGCTGTCCCCCTTGGGACCCTTGTAGTGTCTGCGAGAGTCTGGTTCCAAATGCAGCACCAGCTCTGGAATGTGTTTTTAAAATGGGAAACAGAACTACCAGGGGCATTACTGGTGGAGGAGATGGGATAAAGAAGATGTAGTCCTCATGTTTCATCTCCATGCAGCAAAGAAGTGAAAACGTGCACAGTAGCCACGTCACTGAGATAGCCTGCCCTAGATCCCCCGTGGAAAGTCACAGAGGGTCATAGGCAAGACTCTACAGTTACATAAAAATGTACTCCCAGTCAAAAAGTCACCAAAAATGACTTAATAAAGGAGTTTTGAGCTTCCCAAGTTTATTGCAGTCTGCCTATTTCCTCTAGCAAAGCGTCATGCAATTCTGGTCTATCTCATCATAGTTTGTACCTAACAGGCATTTGAAAATTCAAGCAGACCTTCAGACTCAGCTGCAATGCTCTTCCACTGCCCTGCTCTCAGCCCCACTCTTTATCTGTTCATCTGGCTTTAGCTGGGCCATGTCTGATTATCATCACAACCCAGTGACTCATTAAGAGGAGAAAACCCCACAGCCACTACGTATCTAGGTTACTGAGAGAGAGGAAGGAAGGAAAAGAGAAAAGCAACCACGGAAGACAGATGAGTGGTTCTTAAGCCTTCTTTGCAAGGAATAAGAGACAGACAGCTGCCAGCGGGTCCCCACAGGAAACACCCTGTGGCTGTCCTGGAACATTATGTGCTGCTGTAGTCTAGAGCTCCCAACACGTGGGTTGGGTTCCCAGTTATCTGTGGTTTCCACCAGATCTAGGATTGGAAAAATTCATTGAGGATATTTAGAAGTTTCACTGGAAACCAAAAATCCCTAAAGAAATGACTAATTTAAAAAAAAAAAAAAAAGAGAGAGAAAGAGAAAAAAAAAACCATAATGCCCCCCAACCTAAAACTCCGGAGTAAAACTTGAGATTTAATATTACATTTAATAATTTAATGTAATCTCTTAAAGAGAACACAAACTTTAAAGCTGCACCGAAAATGTGTCCATATAGCTC